>NW_027040214.1:0-108228 GCF_034236695.1 Oncorhynchus nerka | reverse complement strand
GTGTTGTCTCAGTGTGACACTGGGCCTTTTTTAAAATATTTAAGACTGAGGGTTTTAATCTATTAATTATAATCATTAATCTTCCAAATTAATCGTTCAGGAAATCAGTTCCATCAACTGCTGTGTTTCTGGCATCATGAATATCCTTGGTTGACCTTCTACTTTGTGACATAAAACTGATTAACTGATTAATAACAACATTACTTATAATGTAGTTAGTTACCCATGATTTCTGGCCAATGATCAACAAGACAGAAGAATACATCGGGGCGGCAGGGTAGCCTAGTGGTTAGAGCGTTGGACTAGTAACCGAAAGGTTGCAAGTTCGAATCCCCGAGCTGACAAGGTTCAGGTCAATAATAACCCACTGTTCCTAGGCCGTTATTGAAAATAAGAATTTGTTCTTAACTGACTTGCCTAGTAAAATTTTCAATTTTTTTTTTTTTTTAACATTACAAACCAAAGGGGGGGAAACACTATGTTCCTAGTTCCTGCTGGAATGGTGTCGACTAGCAGCCATATAGTATAGGTTACTGGCCAATCCTCTAAAAAAAGGTTTTCATTTTTTATTTTAAAAAACCCTACTCGCGGTAGAAAACACAACCATCTCTAATGTCTCCCGTTTATGAAATGGATAATTGTGAGAAAAAATATTTTACTGCAAACGTTGTGATTTTCTGGATTTTTGTTTTATATTCTGTCTCTCACAGTTGAGGTGTACCTATGATTTAAAAAAATACAGACCTCTACATGCTTTGTAAGTAGGAAAACCTGCAAAATCAGCAGTGTATCAAATACTTGTTCTCCCCAGGGGTGGATCAGCTTTAATATTGGGGAAAGATTGTTGCTTCCATCAATGTAATTATCTGCATCGTTTCCAATCCCCCACATATTTTTAGGGTAAATAAATATATTTTTGGTATAATTTTTTTACACAACCATTCATTTCATGAACGTGAGACATTAGAGATGTGAAAAGACATGGTTATGTTGTGTTCTACCTTGGGTAAGGGTATCTAACAAAAAACGCGGAGGCCTTGCCGCTAGCCTAGTACAGGGTTTGGTGAGGAGCAGTAGGTTGAGTCTCTCTATATATCTGGTAGCAGTCTGACATTTGATCCATTGATTATAAATAGCCTCCTGCTGTGACACGGATCCCCTCCATGTGATAAGTTTGGCTGATCCGTTTCTGAGTGTCTTCTCCTCCCATAGCGTAGCTTAGCATAGTTTAGCATAGCATAACCCGGTGTGATCCTCCATAGCATAGCTTAGCATAGCTTAGCATAGCATAACCCGGTGTGATCCTCCCATAGCCTAGCATAGTGACCCTCCGTCTCCTCAGGTCTTGTTTTGTACAGATAAGGCCCCTCCTGCACATTCCTGTCTGTTTAATGCTGGACATTTGCTGCCAGCTTTTCTGATAGTTTGAGATATTACGACCTCTAAGTTTAACATCTAAGGGTCTGGCTGTCTCTGTGTGTGCTTTAAATACCAGTTTAAGGCTAAACTCTGAGTCTGACGAATGAAACTGAAAGAAGGAGACGAGAAGCCTGTCTGAATCAGGTTTCAGCCTGCTGTGTGTCTTCCTGTCTGAACCAGGTTTCAGCCTGCTGTGTGTCTTCCTGTCTGAATCAGGTTTCAGCCTGCTGTGTGTCTTCCTGTCTGAATCAGGTTTCAGCCTGCTGTGTGTCTTCCTGTCTGAACCAGGTTTCAGCCTGCTGTGTGTCTTCCTGTCTGAACCAGGTTTCAGCCTGCTGTGTGTCCATGCTTTGTCTTCCTGTCTGAACCAGGTTTCAGCCTGCTGTGTGTCTTCCTGTCTGAATCAGGTCTCAGCCTGCTGTGTGTCTTCCTGTCTGAATCAGGTTTCAGCCTGCTGTGTCCATGCTTTGTCTTCCTGTCTGAATCAGGTTTCAGCCTGCTGTGTCCATGCTTTGTCTTCCTGTCTGAATCAGGTTTCAGCCTGCTGTGTGTCTTCCTGTCTGAATCAGGTTTCAGCCTGCTGTGTCCATGCTTTGTCTTCCTGTCTGAATCAGGTTTCAGCCTGCTGTGTGTCCATGCTTTGTCTTCCTGTCTGAATCAGGTTTCAGCCTGCTGTGTGTCCATGCTTTGTCTTCCTGTCTGAACCAGGTTTCAGCCTGCTGTGTCCATGCTTTGTCTTCCTGTCTGAATCAGGTTTCAGCCTGCTGTGTCCATGCTTTGTCTTCCTGTCTGAATCAGGTTTCAGCCTGCTGTGTCCATGCTTTGTCTTCCTGTCTGAATCAGGTTTCAGCCTGCTGTGTGTCCATGCTTTGATGCTCCTGTTTGAACCAGGTTTCACACCAAGCCCTGTGGACCAAGCACAAGGCACACCAAGCCCTGTGGACCAAGCACAAGGCACACCAAGCCCTGTGGACCAAGCACAAGGCACACCAAGCCCTGTGGACCAAGCACACCAAACCCTGAGGACTAAGCACCTAGCACACCAAGCCTTGGGGGCCAAGCAGCAAGCCCTGTGGACCAATCGCCTAGCACACCAAGCCCTGTGGACCAAGCACAAGGCACACCATACTGTTGATAATGTACTTACTGTTGATAATGTAGCCACTGTAAATAATGTGCCGTAATTACCGTCAATAATGTACTTACTGTTGATAATGTACTTACTGTTGATAATGTTGCCACTGTCATTAATGTAGTCACTGTTGATAATGTTGTTACTGTCAATAATGTAGCTACTGTTGATAATGTACTTACTGTTGATAATGTTGCCACTGTCATTAATGTAGTCACTGTTGATAATGTAGTTACTGTCAATAATGTGCCGTAATTACCGTCAATAATGTACTTACTGTTGATAATGTACTTACTGTTGATAATGTAGTTACTGTGAATAATATAGCTACTGTTGATAACGTAGTTACAGTTAATAATGTAGTCACGGTCGATAATGTAGTTACTGTTGATAATGTAATCACTGTTGATAATGTAGCTACCTCTGAATAACATCATCTGATAGGAGCACACAATCACTTCCTCTGACATCACCAACAGATGTTACATAACCAGAAGTCTAACCAACATAGAACCAGTCTGACAGGAAACTAACAACCTGAATGAATCATTGTGGGCTCCAGATAATGTAGTTACCAGGCTCTGTTGTATAATTCATTTTTGGGAACCAAAATAAAACTGGTAAATGAACCACCAGGCAAATATACTGTATACATTACCCTTGATCAGAGCAGCCAAACACAACCTAACACAGAGTTAATGAGGGTTGGATAGAGGCCATCTCCAGCTCTCTCTAATGGGCATGACTCACTCGTTTACAGGCAGCAGCAACAACCAGGCTGATATGTCTCCATCCCAAATGAAACCCTATTCCCTATATAGTGCACTACTTTTGACCGGGGTCCATAGGGTCTGGATAAAAGTAGTGCACTAAATAGGGAATAGGGTGGCATTTGGAAGGTTGCCTATCCCTTGATTAGTTCCATGGGACAACTCTCTCATTGGCTTTCTACCCCCAGGATATGTGTTAACAGCCAGTACTAACCACTAATATAACCCCTCTGTGCTAGCAGCTAGCATAGCAGCATGTGGTCTCCTGTACGGGTGGTCTGTCTGCTTCATTTGACATGGGGGACTCATTTGAACTTTGGCTGTGATGGTAATGTCTGTTGGACTGAACTGAGACTTGGAACAGAGAGGTGAGGAGACAGCACTGACCTTTAGGGCTCTCTTCCTCTAATACAGACAGACAGACAGACAGACAGACAGACAGACAGACAGACAGACAGACAGACAGATGGTGACAGACAGGCAGACAGACGGTGACAGACAGGCAGCCAGACGGTGACAGACAGGCAGACAGACGGTGACAGACAGGCAAACAGACAGACAGACAGACAGGCAGACAGACAGATAGACAGACAAAAAGACAAGACAGACAAGACAGACAGACAGGCAGACAGACAGACAGACAAGACAGACAGACGGTGACAGACAGACAGACAGACAGACAGACAGACAGACAGACAGATAGACGGTGACAGACAGACAGACGGTGACAGACAGACAGACAGACGGTGACAGACAGACAGACAGACAGACAGACAGACAGACAGCAGTTGGGAGACCAAATCCTCCTCCCTCTCCTTTAGTCTGTCCCTGGCTACAAACACACATCTCCTGAGAGGAGGAGAGTTGCCGAGCTTTAAGCTACTGATGCTGACTGAGGAGATGTATATCGAGTCACACGGTATGTAACTGATGAAAAGGAAAGGGGTTATGTTGAAAACCGGTCGAGGATGATGCTGTTTTCTTTCCATTATCATGGCTATGGCCGCGTCCTGAAATATCATCCTATTTTCTATATAGTGCACTACTTTAGACTAAGGCTCTGGTCAAAAGTAGTGCACTACGAAGGCAATAGCGTGTCATTTGGAATGCATGTTATGGATTTTTATCACCATGGTGATCGTTTATCATGGACTCCATCTGATCAACCTCATCACCTCTTATTCCTGACCCTTCTCACCATGTTCTTTATGAGAACACTTCTCACCATGTTCTTTATGAGAACTCTTCTCACCATGTTCTTTATGAGAACCCTTCTCACTATGTTCTTTATGAGAACACTTCTCACCATGTTCTTTATGAGAACCCTTCTCACCATGTTCTTTATGAGAACACTTCTCACCATGTTCTTTATGAGAACACTTCTCACCATGTTCTTTATGAGAACCCTTCTCACCATGTTCTTTATGAGAACCCTTCTCACTATGTTCTTAATCACATGTTCTTTATGAGAACACTTCTCACCATGTTCTTTATGAGAACCCTTCTCACTATGTTCTTTATGAGAACACTTCTCACCATGTTCTTTATGAGAACACTTCTCACCATGTTCTTTATGAGAACCCTTCTCACCATGTTCTTTATGAGAACACTTCTCACCATGTTCTTTATGAGAACACTACTCACCATGTTCTTTATGAGAACACTTCTCACCATGTTCTTTATGAGAACACTTCTCACCATGTTCTTTATGAGAACACTTCTCACTATGTTCTTTATGAGAACCCTTCTCACTATGTTCTTTATGAGAACACTTCTCACCATGTTCTTTATGAGAACACTTCTCACCATGTTCTTTATGAGAACACTTCTCACCATGTTCTTTATGAGAACACTTCTCACCATGTTCTTTATGAGAACACTTCTCACCATGTTCTTTATGAGAACCTTTCACCATGTTCTTTATGAGAACACTTCTCACATGTTCATGTTCTTTATGAGAACACTTCTCACCATGTTCTTTATGAGAACACTATGTTTCATGTTCTTTATGAGAACCCTTCTCACCATGTTCTTTATGAGAACCCTTCTCACCATGTTCTTTATGAGAACACTTCTCACTATGTTCTTTATGAGAACACTTCTCACCATGTTCTTGAAGAGAACACTTCTCACCATGTTCTTTATGAGAACACTTCTCATCATGTTCTTTATGAGAACACTACTCACCATGTTCTTTATGAGAACAACCATTCTCACCATGTTCTTTATGAGAACCCTTCTCACTATGTTCTTTATGAGAACACTTCTCACCATGTTCTTTATGAGAACCCTTCTCACTATGTTCTTTATGAGAACACTTCTCACCATGTTCTTTATGAGAACCCTTCTCACCATGTTCTTTATGAGACACTTCTCACCATGTTCTTTATGTTCTTTGAGAACACTTCTCACCATGTTCTTTATGAGAACACATGTTCTTTATGAGAACCCTTCTCACCATGTTCTTTATGAGAACACTTCTCACCATGTTCTTTATGAGAACACTTCTCACCATGTTCTTTATGAGAACCCTTCTCACATGTTCTTTATGAGAACCCTTCTCACTATGTTCTTTTGAGAACACTTCTCACCATGTTCTTTATGAGAACACTTCTCACCATGTTCTTTATGAGAACACTTCTCACTATGTTCTTTATGAGAACACTTCTCACCATGTTCTTTATGAGAACACTTCTCACTATGTTCTTTATGAGAACCCTTCTCACCATGTTCTTTATGAGAACACTTCTCACCATGTTCTTTATGAGAACACTTCTCACCATGTTCTTTTCACCATGTTCTTTATGAGAAACACCATGTTCTTTAGAACACCATGTTCTTTATGAGAACACTTCTCACTATGTTCATGTTTATGAGAACACTTCTCACATGTTCTTTATGAGAACACTTCTCACCATGTTCTTTATGAGAACACTTCTCACTATGTTCTTTATGAGAACACTTCTCACCATGTTCTTTATGAGAACACTTCTCACATGTTCATGAGTTCATGTTCTTTATGAGAACACTTCTCACATGTTCTTTATGAGAACACTTCTCATGTTCTGAGAATGTTCTCACCATGTTCTTTATGAGAACACTTCTCACCATGTTCTTTATGAGAACCCTTCTCACCATGTTCTTTATGAGAACACTTCTCACCATGTTCTTTATGAGAACACTTCTCACCATGTTCTTTATGATGAAGAACCTTCTCATGTTCTTTATGAGAACCCTTCTCACCATGTTCTTTATGAGAACACTTCTCACCATGTTCTTTATGAGAACACTTCTCACTATGTTCTTTATGAGAACACTTTTTCACCATGTTCTTTATGAGAACACTTCTCACCATGTTCTTTATGAGAACCTTCTCACCATGTTCTTTATGAGAACACTTCTCACCATGTTCTTTATGAGAGAACATGTTCTTTTGAGAGACACTCACCATGTTCACCATGTTTATGAGAACCCTTCTCACCATGTTCATGAGAACAGAACACTTCTCACCATTGAGAACACTTCTCACCATGTTCTTTATGAGAACACTTCTCACCATGTTCTTTATGAGAACACTTCTCACCATGTTCTTTATGAGAACCTTCTCACCATGTTCTTTATGAGAACACTTCTCACCATGTTCTTTATGAGAACCTTCTCACCATGTTCTTTATGAGAACACTTCTCACCTGTTCTTTATCACTTCTCCATGTTCTTTATGAGAACACTTCTCACCATGTTCTTTATGAGAACACTTCTCACCATGTTCTTTATGAGAACACTTCTCACCATGTTCTTTATGAGAACCCTTCTCACCATGTTCTTTATGAGAACCCTTCTCACCATGTTCTTTATGAGAACCCTTCTCACCATGTTCTTTATGAGAACACTTCTCACCATGTTCTTTATGAGAACACTTCTCACCATGTTCTTTATGAGAACACTTCTCACCATGTTCTTTGAGAACTTTCCTTCTCACCATGTTCTTTATGAGAACACTTCTCACCATGTTCTTTTGAGAACACTTCTCACCATGTTCTTTATGAGAACACTTCTCACCATGTTCTTTATGAGAACCCTTCTCACCATGTTCTTTATGAGAACCCTTTTTCACCATGTTCTTTGAGAACACTTCTCACCATGTTCTTTATGAGAACCCTTCTCACCATGTTCTTTATGAGAACACTTCTCACCATGTTCTTTATGAGAACCCTTCTCACCATGTTCTTTATTTACACACACACACACACACACACACACACACACACACACACACACACACACACACACACACACATGGATCTCAGGGAACAACATGATGATACACTACTCAAAAATCACACTGTATGCTTAGCGGGCCTGTGTGTGTGTGTGTGTGTGTGTGTGTGTGTGTTGTGTGAGCGCGTGCATGCTATGCCTCCTGCTCTTCAAACATGTCATTCCAAAATCATGGGCGTGTCACGCCTGCTCCCGCTCTCCCTCAATGGTGCTGGAGGGCACCAGGCTGCCCATCGTTACGCTCACCTGTCACCATCGTTACGCTCACCTGTCACCATCGTTACGCTCACCTGTCACCATCGTTAGGCTCACCTGTCACCATCGCATACGCTCACCTGTCACCATCAGGCTCACCTGTCACCATCGTTCGCTCCCTGTCACCATCGACGCTCTGTCACCATGCTGCGCACACCTGTCACCATGTTTCACCTGTCACCATCGTTACACACATCTGTCACCATCGTTACGCACACCTGTCACCATCATTACGCTCACCTGTCACCATCGTTACGCTCATATCAGCGCTTCTTTGGACTCACCTGGACTCCTTCACTTTGTTGATTGCCTCCTTCCTATATCTGTCTGTTCCTCGGTTTGATCCCCGTGTCAGCATTAACATCATTATGTTTCGCCTGTCCAGACGCTCTCTGTGTTTTGTTTCATGTCTGTTATTTATTAAATATTCACTCCCTGTTGCTTGCTTCTCGTCTCCCAGCGTCTCGAAGGGCATTAATAGGTGCTATTAATGCTGCTATAACAGCCTCCACTCCTCTGGGAAGGCTTTCCACTAGATGTAGGAACATTGCTGCTATAACAGCCTCCACTCCTCTGGGAAGGCTTTCCACTAGATGTAGGAACATTGCTGCTATAACAGCCTCCACTCCTCTGGGAAGGCTTTCCACTAGATGTAGGAACATTGCTGCTATAACAGCCTCCACTCTTCTGGGAAGGCTTTCCACTAGATGTTGGAACATTGCTGCTATAACAGCCTCCACTCCTCTGGGAAGGCTTTCCTCTAGATGTTGGAACATTGCTGCTATAACAGCCTCCACTCCTCTGGGAAGGCTTTCCACTAGATGTTGGAACATTGCTGCTATAACAGCCTCCACTCCTCTGGGAAGGCTTTCCACTAGATGTTGGAACATTTCTGCAGGGACTTGATTCCGTTTCAGCCACGGGGTGACAGGTAGCCTAGTGGTTAGAGACAGGGTAGCCTAGTGGTTAGAGACAGGGTAGCCTAGTGGTTAGAGACAGGGTAGCCTAGTGGTTAGAGACAGGTAGCCTAGTGGTTAGAGACAGGGTAGCCTAGTGGTTAGAGACAGGTAGCCTAGTGGTTAGAGACAGGTAGCCTAGTGGTTAGAGCGTTGGGCCAGTAACCGGAAGGTTGCTAGATTGAATCCCCGAGCTGACAAGGCAGTCAACCCACTTTTCCTAGGCTGTCATTGTAAATCAGAATGTGTTCTTAACTGACTTGCCTAGTTAAATAAAGGTGGGGGAAAAAAGAGCATTAGTGAGGTCGTACACTGATGTTGGGCGATTAGGCCTGGAACTTTGTTGCCACAAAGATGGAAGCACAGAATTGTCTAGAATATCATTGTAAGCTGTCCACTTAGGAAGCAACACTGATTGACAATACATTTCACATGCTGTTGTGCAAATGGAATAGACAACAGGTGGAAATTATAGGCAATTAGCAAGACACCCCCAATAAAGGAGTGGTTCTGCAGGTGGTGACCACAGACCACTTCTCAGTTCCTATGCTTCCTGGCTGATGTTTTGGTCACTTTTGAATGCTGGCGGTGCTTTCACTCTAGTGGTAGCATGAGACGGAGTCTACAACCCACACAAGTGGCTCAGGTAGTGCGAGCTGTGGCAAGAAGGTTTGCTGTGTCTGTCAGCGTAGTGTCCAGAGCATGGAGGCGCTACCAGGAGACAGGCCAGTACATCAGGAGACGTGGAGGAGGCCGTAGGAGGGCAACAACCCAGCAGCAGGACCGCTACCACCGCCTTTGTGCAAGGAGGAGCACTGCCAGAGCCATGCAAAATGACCTCCAGCAGGCCACACATGTGCATGTGTCTGCTCAAACGGTCAGAAACCGACTCCATGAAGGTGGTATGAGGGCCCGACGTCCACAGGTGGGGGTTGTGCTTACAGCCCAACACCGTGCAGGACGTTTGGCATTTGCCAGTGAACACCAAGATTGGCAAATTCACCACTGGCGCCCTGTGCTCTTCACAGATGAAAGCAGGTTCACACTGAGCACATGTGACAGACGTGACAGTCTGGAGACGCCGTGAAGAACGTTCTGCTGCCTGCAACATCCTCCAGCATGACCGGTTTGGCTGTGGGTCAGTCATGGTGTGGGGTGGCATTTCTTTGGGGGTCCGCACAGCCCTCCATGTGCTCGCCAGAGGTAGCCTGACTGCCATTAGGTACCGAGATGAGATCCTCAGACCCCTTGTGAGACCATATGCTGGTGCGGTTGGCCCTGGGTTCCTCCTAATGCAAGACAATGCTAGACCTCATGTGGCTGGAGTGTGTCAGCAGTTCCTGCAAGAGGAAAGCATTGATGCTATGGACTGGCCCACCCGTTCCTCAGACCTGAATCCAATTGAGCACATCTGGGACATCATGTCTCGCTCTATCCACCAACGCCACGTTGCACCACAGACTGTCCAGGAGTTGGCGGATGCTTTAGTCCAGGTCTGGGAGGAGATCCCTCAGGAGACCATCCGCCACCTCATCAGGAGCATGCCCAGGCGTTGTAGGGAGGTCATACAGGCACGTGGAGGCCACACACACTACCGAGCCTCAATTTTACTTGTTTTAAGGACATTACATCAAAGTTGGATCAGCCTGTAGTGTGGTTTTCCACTTTAATTTTGAGTGTGACTCCAAATCCAGACCTCCATGGGTTGATACATTTGATTTCCATTGATAATTTTTGTGTGATTTTGTTGTCAGCACATTCAACTATGTTAAGAAAAAAGTATTTAATTTAGAATATTTCATTCATTCAGATCTAGGATGTGTTATTTTAGTGTTCCCTTTATTTTTTTGAGCGGTGTATATAGTGCGTGTGTGTGTGTGTGTCGGCATTACTCTGTCCTGTAATGCATTTCTCTGCACCATACGCTATGTGAAACAGCCAGCCAGTGTACAGCACAGAGGTCTCTGGCCAGAGCTCCAGGCTCAGTCCCGTCTCATGACCGGCTGTTGTGTCATACGGTATTCTTAGAGGGAGTCAACTGAGGCAAAGCCCTCAGCCCAAAGGACAGGTTTCAACCTCTATCTATTTAATATGGAAACACACAGAGCTGTGTGCTAGTGGCTAGTACTCTATTCAATATGAAAACACACAGAGCTGTGTGCTAGTGGCTAGTACTCTATTCAATATGAAAACACACAGAGCTGTGTGCTAGTGGCTAGTACTCTATTCATTATGAAAACACACAGAGAAAACACACAGAGCTGTGTGCTAGTGGCTAGTACTCTATTCAATATGAAAACACACAGAGCTGTGTGCTAGTGGCTAGTACTCTATTCAATATGAAAACACACAGAGCTGTGTGCTAGTGGCTAGTACTCTATTCAATATGAAAACACACAGAGCTGTGTGCTAGTGGCTAGTACTCTATTCAATATGAAAACACACAGAGCTGTGTGCTAGTGGCTAGTACTCTATTCAATATGAAAACACACAGAGCTGTGTGCTAGTGGCTAGTACTCTATTCAATATGAAAACACACAGAGCTGTGTGCTAGTGGCTAGTACTCTATTCAATATGAAAACACACAGAGCTGTGTGAAAACACACAGAGCTAGTGGCTAGTGGCTATTCAATATGAAAACACACAGAGCTGTGTGCTATTCAATATGAAAACACACAGAGCTGTGTGCTAGTGGCTAGTACTCTATTCAATATGAAAACACACAGACAGTGGCTAGTACTCTATTCTGAAAACACACAGAGCTGTGTGCTAGTGGCTAGTACTCTATTCAATATGAAAACACACAGAGCTGTGTGCTAGTGGCTAGTACTCTATTCAATATGAAAACACACAGAGCTGTGTGCTAGTGGCTAGTACTCTATTCAATATGAAAACACACAGAGCTGTGTGCTAGTGGCTAGTACTCTATTCAATATGAAAACACACAGAGCTGTGTGCAATATGAAAACACAGTGGCTAGTACTCTATTCAATATGAAAACACACAGAGCTGTATGCTAGCTGTGGCTAGTAGTACTATTCTATCTATTCAATATGAAAACACACAGAGCTGTGTGCTAGTGGCTAGTACTCTATTCAATATGAAAACACACAGAGCTGTGTGCTAGTGGCTAGTACTCTATTCAATATGAAAACACACAGAGCTGTGTGCTAGTGGCTAGTACAGAGCTGTGTGCTATTCAATATGAAAACACACAGAGCTGTGTGCTAGTGGCTAGTACTCTATTCAATATGAAAACACACAGAGCTGTGTGCTAGTGGCTAGTACTCTATTCAATATGAAAACACACAGAGCTGTGTGCTAGTGGCTAGTACTCTATTCAATATGAAAACACAGAGCTGTGTGCTAGTGGCTAGTACTCTATTCAATATGAAAACACACAGAGCTGTGTGCTAGTGGCTAGTACTCTATTCAATATGAAAACACACAGAGCTGTGTGCTAGTGGCTAGTACTCTATTCAATATGAAAACAGAGCTGTGTGCTACAGAGCTGTGTGCTAGTGGCTAGTACTCTATTCAATATGAAAACACACAGAGCTGTGTGCTAGTGGCTAGTACTCTATTCAATATGAAAACACACAGTGGCTAGTACTCTATTCAATATGAAAACACACAGAGCTGTGTGCTAGTGGCTAGTACTCTATCTATTCAATATGAAAACACACAGAGCTGTGTGCTAGTGGCTAGTACTCTATTCAATATGAAAACACACAGAGCTGTGTGCTAGTGGCTAGTACTCTATTCAATATGAAAACACACAGAGCTGTGTGCTAGTGGCTACTCTATTCAATATGAAAACACACAGAGCTGTGTGCTAGTGGCTAGTACTCTATTCAATATGAAAACACACAGAGCTGTGTGCTAGTGGCTAGTACTCTATTCAATATGAAAACACACAGAGCTGTGTGCTAGTGCTAGCTAGTAGCTGTGTGCTAGTCTATACTCTATTCAATATGAAAACACACAGAGCTGTGTGCTAGTGGCTAGTACTCTATTCAATATGAAAACACACAGAGCTGTGTGCTAGTGGCTAGTACTCTATTCATATGAAAACACAAGAGCTGTGTGCTAGTGGCACTATTCATGAAAACACACAGAGCTGTGTGCTAGTGGCTAGTACTATCTATTCAATATGAAAACACACAGAGCTGTGTGCTAGTGGCTAGTACTCTATTGAAAACACACAGAGCTGTGTGCTAGTGGCTAGTAAATTCACACAGAGCTGTGTGCTAGTGGCTAGTACTCTATTCAATATGAAAACACACAGAGCTGTGTGCTAGTGGCTAGTACTCTATTCAATATGAAAACACACAGAGCTGTGTGCTAGTGGCTAGTACTCTATCTATTCAATATGAAAACACACAGAGCTGTGTGCTAGTGGCTACTACTCTATCTATTCAATATGAAAACACTAGTGGCTAGTACTCTATTCAATATGAAAACACAGACAGAGCTGTGTGCTAGTGGCTAGTACTCTATTCAATATGAAAACACACAGAGCTGTGTGCTAGTGGCTAGTACTCTATTCAATATGAAAACACACAGAGCTGTGTGCTAGTGGCTAGTACTCTATTCAATATGAAAACACACAGAGCTGTGTGCTAGTGGCTAGTACTCTATTCAATATGAAAACACACAGAGCTGTGTGCTAGTGGCTAGTACTCTATTCAATATGAAAACACACAGAGAGCTGTGCTAGCTATTCAAGTGGCTAGTACTCTATCTACAATATGAAAACACACAGAGCTGTGTGCTAGTGGCTAGTACTCTATTCAATATGAAAACAAACTAGTGGCTAGTACTCTATTCACACAGAGCTGTGTGCTAGTGGCTAGTACTCTATTCAATATGAAAACACACAGAGCTGTGTGCTAGTGGCTAGTACTCTATTCAATATGAAAACACACAGAGCTGTGTGCTAGTGGCTAGTACTCTATTCAATATGAAAACACACAGAGCTGTGTGCTAGTGGCTAGTACTCTATTCAATATGAAAACACACAGAGAAAACTATTCAATATGAAAACACACAGAGCTGTGTGCTAGTGGCTAGTACTCTATTCACATAGTGATATGAAAACACACAGAGCTGTGTGCTAGTGGCTAGTACTCTATTCAATATGAAAACACACAGAGCTGTGTGCTAGTGGCTAGTACTCTATTCAATATGAAAACACACAGAGCTGTGTGCTAGTGGCTAGTACTCTATTCAATATGAAAACACACAGAGCTGTGCTGCTATTCAATATGAAAACACACAGAGCTGTGTGCTAGTGGCTAGTACTCTATTCAATATGAAAACACACAGAGCTGTGTGCTAGTGGCTAGTACTCTATTCAATATGAAAACACACAGAGCTGTGTGCTAGTGGCTAGTACTCTATTCAATATGAAAACACACAGAGCTGTGTGCTAGTGGCTAGTACTCTATTCAATATGAAAACACACAGAGCTGTGTGCTAGTGGCTAGTACTCTATTCAATATGAAAACACACAGAGCTGTGTGCTAGTGGCTAACTCTATTCAATATGAAAACACACAGAGCTGTGTGCTAGTGGCTAGTACTCTATTCAATATGAAAACACACAGAGCTGTGTGCTAGTGGCTAGTACTCTATTCAGATATGAAAACACACAGAGCTGTGTGCTAGTGGCTAGTACTCTATTCAATATGAAAACACACAGAGCTGTGTGCTAGTGGCTAGCTGAAAACACACAGAGCTGTGTACTCTCTATTCAATATGAAAACACACAGAGCTGTGTGCTAGTGGCTAGTACTCTATTCAATATGAAAACACACAGAGCTGTGTGCTAGTGGCTAGTACTCTATTCAATATGAAAACACACAGAGCTGTGTGCTAGTGGCTATTCAATATGAAAACACACAGAGCTCTAGTCTATTCAATATGAAAACACACAGAGCTGTGTGCTAGTGGCTAAGTAGTGGCTAGTACTCTATTCAATATGAAAACACACAGAGCTGTGTGCTAGTGGCTAGTACTCTATTCAAGTGAAAACACACAGAGCTGTGTGCTAGTGGCTAGTATCTATTCAATATGAAAACACACAGAGCTGTGTGCTAATATGTAAGAAAAACTTTGGTCAATGAAAACACACAGATTTGTTGTAAAAAAACAAAGAGCAAATATATATATATTATATAAAACTTACAGTCAGAACTAAGTAAATTAGTGAAAACACACAGAGATTTAATGAAGTCTTTACTGAAGCAAATACATTCAATTCAAGTGCTGTTGGAGTGGCCTCATTCAATATGAAAACACACAGAGCTGTGACATTGAACCTATGGAATGACAGAGCTTCCTGTGGCAAATAACCAATATGAAAAACAATTCATTTATAAAGATGGACATTAAAACTTTTTTAGTATTTAATAACATTTTAGTGGCCTATTCAATATGAAAAAAAGAGAACAAATAATCACAAAAACAAAGTGTGACCTTACCATTAGCTGTACATTACATACACTATAGTAAAATATGACACAGAGCTTAAAACACACTACAACATTCATGTTGCTTCCAGCAGCATTTCACCAAAGACAAAAGACATTATACATATGTACAAATCCACATTGATTCCATCGCAAATGTCACATATGTACAGCGTACGTGGCTGTGGTACAGAGTACTAACATCTATCAACGTTGTTGCTCGGTTCAAGATTCTGTTTTTTTACTTCCTTCTTCTAAAAAGTTGTGTAGTAGAACTCTAGAGACTGTCTTCTAAAAGTTTTGTAGTAGAACTCTAGAGACTGTCTTCTAAAAGTTGTGTAGTAGAACTCTAGAGACTGTCTTCTAAAAGTTGTGTAGTAGAACTCTAGAGACAGTCTTCTAAAAGTTGTGTAGTAGAACTCTAGAGACAGTCTTCTAAAAGTTGTGTAGTAGAACTAGAGACTGTCTTCTAAAAGTTGTGTAGTAGAACTGTAGAGACTGTCTTCTAAAAGTTGTGTAGTAGAACTAGACTGTCTTCTAAAAGTTGTGTAGTAGAACTGTAGAGACTGTCTTCTAAAAGTTGTGTAGTAGAACTAGACTGTCTTCTAAAAGTTGTGTAGTAGAACTAGAGACTGTCTTCTAAAAGTTGTGTAGTAGAACTCTAGAGACAGTCTTCTAAAAGTTGTGTAGTAGAACTCTAGAGACTGTCTTCTAAAAGTTGTGTAGTAGAACTCTAGAGACAGTCTTCTAAAAGTTGTGTAGTAGAACTCTAGAGACAGTCTTCTAAAAGTTGTGTAGTAGAACTCTAGAGACAGTCTTCTAAAAGTTGTGTAGTAGAACTCTAGAGACTGTCTTCTAAAAGTTGTGTAGAACTCTAGAGAACTCTAGAGACTGTCTTCTAAAAGTTGTGTAGTAGAACTCTAGAGACTGTCTTCTAAAAGTTGTGTAGTAGAACTCTAGAGACAGTCTTCTAAAAGTTGTGTAGTAGAACTCTAGAGACAGTCTTCTAAAAGTTGTGTAGTAGAACTCTAGAGACAGTCTTCTAAAAGTTGTGTAGTAGAACTAGACTGTCTTCTAAAAGTTGTGTAGTAGAACTAGAGACTGTCTTCTAAAAGTTGTGTAGTAGAACTCTAGAGACAGTCTTCTAAAAGTTGTGTAGTAGAACTCTAGAGACAGTCTTCTAAAAGTTGTGTAGTAGAACTAGACTGTCTTCTAAAAGTTGTGTAGTAGAACTCTAGAGACAGTCTTCTAAAAGTTGTGTAGTAGAACTCTAGAGACTGTCTTCTAAAAGTTGTGTAGTAGAACTAGACTGTCTTCTAAAAGTTGTGTAGTAGAACTCTAGAGACTGTCTTCTAAAAGTTGTGTAGTAGAACTCTAGAGACAGTCTTCTAAAAGTTGTGAGATAGTCAAGAGTTAAAATTCTTACAAGTTGCAAAAAAAAGTATTTAAAAAAAATTCATTTTCAAAACATTTACAATTTAGCCAAATGCTTGATTCTGCCACAGCTATGTTACCTTACCGTGGAGTAGCACATTGGGCTGACCGACTATAGACTGCAGATTGTGATAGGACAGTTGACACTGCACTGAAAAGAAGCTACATCCAACCGTGTCGAGCAAACAGAGGTTTGGAGGTGTGCTACACCGTTCAGACAGTGGTGTAATAAAATAAACACTGTACTCCATCTCCCTACTTCCTTCTCAGCTGAAGACAAGCATTCTCCAGATAGATAGATAGATATAGATAGAGATATAGATAGATATGGCCCTTGAATGACCAAAAGTGATTTGAGTGCCTTGTTTTTTACTCAGAAAATAAGAGGCAAAATCCACTGGCTTCATTTCCTCATAGCCACAAACGTAGAAAGAAATGCACTTTGGTATGTAACCAAATGCCCTGGGTTATTCAAATCACAATAAGAAGATATATCTATCACAACAGTCTGAGGTAAAGATTCAAATGTATTTTTGTCCTTCTCTCCGGGAGTAATAAAATGAAGCTAACAGCTATAACCCCTTGAATTGTTTTGATGTTAAGACAAGACAGAGGCTGTCAGTTCCTCAACCCTTTCAGAGCATAAGGTGATTGCTTCTTACTAAGCGTTCCCTGTTGGCAAAGGGTGTTTCCAGGTGAGAGTTAGTCATCCCAAAAGATCTGACGCTCTGTCTCGAAACTGCACGGCTGTTTCCCGAAATGGCACCCTATTCCCTATATAGTGCACTACTTTTGACCAGAGCCCTATCAAAAGTAGTGCACTATATAGGGAATAGGGTGCCATTGTGGATGTAGGCCATGTAATACCTGTCATTGTGCGGCCGCTTGGCATTCTCCTCGCTACCACATCAGAGGTTAAGCCAGGAAGACTGTCTTTGGGCTTGAAGAAAACATCCATGAAAATGACTGTAAACATTTCAAACATCTGTGAAATGGATGTATGTTCAGGGGAGATGTGCTGTAGGTAGGTGTAGGGGAATGAAGTCATTATGTTACTGGTCTTGGGTTACTAAATGAATGGTATTAATAACCAAAGGCACATTGTATTCGACCTAAGGACACGATTCCTCCCGACTATCAATCCACAAAACAACCACAATAAAAAAGTCAAAAGAACGTTGTGACCCCGCCCCCTGTCCTGCCCCTCCCCGCTGATGTTCTCCAATCAGCAGGCGGCAATGGGTTCCAAAGGGGGCAGGGCTACTGAGCAGTGTGCAGCTGGCAGGCACTGAACCAATCGTCAGCGGGGCAGGCCGGGGCTCTACTCCCTGACCTGATGAGGTCACCAGGTCGTCCATCCAATCCCCAGCCAGCCACACCTGTTCTGAACTCCAATCAAACAGAGTCTTCTGCTCCGTGTCCTGGAGCCTCCAAGTATCCACACAGTGACAGTCTGATAGGATCCCATAGTATAGTTCTTGTGCATTAGGTCATAAGTCGCTCCGTGGTTACCGACCGACCGACCGACCAACCAGACAACAACACAACATTCTGTTCTATTCAGCCCTAAGTTCAGTTTCATATCTTTTAGATTGCCTCTTTTATTTGACAATATTGTTTTATGTGAAATAAACAAGTACAACTTTGACAAAAGCTTTAAAGAAGCCTCAGTGTGATTTATGGTTAACTAATAAAAACCTTTGTCAAATACTTTAGAAAGTCTGAAGGTTCAACACATTTGGGGAAAATGTTCATTACTAGGTTTAGGAGTCTGTTTTACAGGTTGACTTCCACATGAAGCAAAGGGGATATGGGAACACTTCTTTTGGCTGTGCAAGGGAACAAGCGTTTTAGGAATTTACACTCTGGCCAGAGACACGTATCGGGTTCACTACTGAAAATATTATTAAAGAAACGAGCAAATGAAAAATAAAAGTCCTACTCTACAGTCGCTACAGTCAACATGGTATAAACTAAGCAATTCAAAAAGCTACATGAGTCAACCTTAAGTCCTGCTGTATAACCACGTGTTATAACACTAACTGCCTTTCACTACAACCCGGAGTATTACTGAGACCACCCGGGCTCTGAAGATCACCTATTCAGAATTACTGAGACCACCCGGGCTCTGAAGCACACCTTCTAGTCAGTATTACTGAGACCACCCGGGCTCTGAAGCACACCTTCTAGTCAGTATTACTGAGACCACCCGGGCTCTGAAGATCACCTATACAGTATTACTGAGACCACCCGGGCTCTGAAGATCACCTATACAGTATTACTGAGACCACCCGGGCTCTGAAGATCACCTATACAGTATTACTGAGACCACCCGGGCTCTGAAGATCACCTATTCAGTATTACTGAGACCACCCGGGCTCTGAAGATCACCTATTCAGTATTACTGAGACCACCCGGGCTCTGAAGATCACCTATTCAGTATTACTGAGACCACCCCAGGCTCTGAAGAACACCTTCTATTCAAGTATATGCAGTCATGCCCATGTAGTAAGCACCTCATCGACCTACCAGCCCCCCTACCTACCTACCTACCTACCTACCTACCTACCTACCTACCTACCTACCTACCTACCCAGCCTGACCCTAGATCAGTCCTTCAACACAGACAGTCCTCTCTGATGAGGACATTATAATATCCAGTCCTTCAACACAGACACAGTCCTCTCTGATGAGGACATGATAATATCCACAGTCCTTCAACACAGACAGTCCTCTCTGATGAGGACATTATAATATCCACAGTCCTTCAACACAGTCCTCTCTGATGAGGACATTATAATATCCACAGTCCTTCAACACAGACACAGTCCTCTCTGATGAGGACATTATAATATCCACAGTCCTTCATCACAGACACAGTCCTCTCTGATGAGGACATTATAATATCCACAGTCCTTCATCACACACAGTCCTCTCTGATGAGGACATTATAATATCCACAGTCCTTCATCACAGACACAGTCCTCTCTGATGAGGACATTATTAACCACAGTCCTTCAACACAGACACAGTCCTCTCTGATGAGGACATTATAATATCCACAGTCCTTCATCACAGACACAGTCCTCTCTGACGAGGACATTATAATATCCAGTCCTTCAACACAGACCTCTCTGACGAGGACATTATAATATCCAGTCCTTCAACACAGTCCTCTCTGACGAGGACATTATAATATCCAGTCCTTCAACACAGACACAGTCCTCTCTGATGAGGACATTATAATATCCAGTCCTTCAACACAGACACAGTCCTCTCTGATGAGGACATTATAATATCCACAGTCCTTCATCACAGACACAGTCCTCTCTGATGAGGACATTATAATATCCACAGTCCTTCATCACAGACACAGACCTCTCTGATGAGGACATTATAATATCCAGTCCTTCAACACAGTCCTCTCTGACGAGGACATTATAATATCCAGTCCTTCAACACAGACCTCTCTGATGAGGACATTATAATATCCAGTCCTTCAACACAGTCCTCTCTGATGAGGACATTATAATATCCAGTCCTTCAACACAGACCTCTCTGATGAGGACATTATAATATCCAGTCCTTCAACACAGACACAGTCCTCTCTCTGACGAGGACATTATAATATCCAGTCCTTCAACACAGACCTCTCTGATGAGGACATTATAATATCCAGGCCTTCAACACAGACACAGTCCTCTCTGATGAGGACATCATCACAAAGCCACTTCACCTCAGCTCTACTCTGCCTCAGCACATTTAGTTTCTAATCATCCAATAATCTGATAGAACAAAACAAAGTAGACATTTTTGCTCCAAAATCCTCTTTACATCCATTTTCAAATAAAAAGCACCATTGTTTTGCTGTGAAGATATACATTTCACAGCAGCTGTACCAAGGAATAGCACCTAATAACTTATTATGTTGACATCTCATATTTTGATAGATGCCATTTCTCTCCCTTCCCCTTCCCCTCTCCTCCCCTCCTCTTCTCTCCCCTCCTCTCCTCTCCTCTCCCTCCTCTCTTCTCCTCTTCTCTCCCCCCACCCTCTCCTCTCCCCCTCTCTCCCCTCCTCTCTTCTCCTCTTCTCTCCCCCTCTCTCCTCTCCTTCTTCTCTCTCCCCCTCTCTCCTCTCCCATCCTCTCCCCTCCCATCCTCTCCCCTCCTCCTCTCTGACAGAACTCATTATTCTGTGTATCACTCCCTTGTTTCTGGTACAGGTGAAAACAAGACAAACCTGCACTAATTTTCCCCCTCGTTCTAGTTGAGTTGTTTAAGGAATGTCAAGAGAATTACAGGCATAGTCTGTCAGGTAAACGAATGTTTCCACACCGCGGTCCAACCTCTCACTTTAACTCTTAACAGTCTTAAAACAACCACTTTCCATCCTCGCATTTATTTGACCAAAACCTCATCTCAGATACTATGATCTTAGCTTATAAAATTCTTTTTAAAAACTTTCTCACAGCTATTTAATGTCACTATATCAATCAGATAAGGTAGAGAAGCAGAGCCTAAATATCTTCAGACTGTCTCCATCAGAGCACACAGTCCTGAGACTAAACACCTAAAAGATATGAGTTAGTTATCGCCATGTGTTCATCGTGACCAGCCACCCATTCTGTTATTCTACACTATATCATGCCCAGGTTATCAGTCTCTCCTTGGGCCAGATTGTGTGAACGACAGCCACCTGCTCCATCAGAGCACACAGTCCTGAGACTAAACACCTAAAAGATATGAGTTAGTTATCGCCATGTGTTCATCGTGACCAGCCACCCATTCTGTTATTCTACACTATATCATGCCCAGGTTATCAGTCTCTCCTTGGGCCAGATTGTGTGAACGACAGCCACCTGCTCCATCAGAGCACACAGTCCTGAGACTAAACACCTAAAAGCATTGTTCCCTTCATGATGACCACTTTCATGTTTTTGTCTTGTTTATATTTAAATAAAAGCTGCTACAGAGCTACTAAACAATGGCGTGGTGAATTATTAACGCTGAATAAACCCCTCTGTCTAAAAAAATAAAAAAAAACACACTGTTGAGTACTGTGACTGGTACTGTTCGGCTTCCCCGGTTGTTTTTCTCTCTCTCTCAGAGACACAATCATCTCTCCACTTTAAAAAAACACACTGTTGAGTACTGTGACTGGTACTGTTCGGCTTCCCCGGTTGTTTTTCTCTCTCTCTCAGAGACACAATCATCTCTCCACTTTAAAAAAACAAAACAAACCAAAAACAGTAAGAAGAGATATCCTAGATGAGACAACGAACTAGCTGTCGTTTACAGTTTCTTCAACTGACTAGTTTTGGCAACACTGTCCTCTGTTGGATGTTCCCGTTGGCGTCCGTGATGTGCGCCAGGTTAGTCCTTATCTTGGAGGTGGAGCCCGAGGTGGGAGGTAATTTGGAGATGGACGTGATAGCGCCAGAGCCCCCGTCGGTGATACGCTTCACCGTTGTTTTGTCCCCCGTGGGAGGTTTGGGCAAGCGCCTCCTGAGCCAGGGGTGTCTGAGGGCCTGGCTGGGGGACATACGCACGACAGGGTCCCACTCCAGACACTGCTTGATGAAGTCCAGGAACAGGGGGTCGTCGCAGCCCTTCAAGGCCGTCACCCACTCCTTGCTCCCCGGGGGTCCCCTCAGTTTGCCCCGGCGGGAGCGCCCCCCGTTCAGCACCACCGAGCCGTCCGGCAGGGTCGTCACCGCGCAGTACCGGGGGTAACCCTTGGAGCTCACAAAGTTCTTGGCTCTCTTGGAAGAGTCCAGAAGTTTCTGCGAGGGCATGCCCAGCAGCTCGATGACGCATGCCAGTTGGTCCCCTTCATCTTCGCCCGGCAGGAGAGGGTACCCAGTGAGCAACTCCGCTAAGATGCAGCCCAGGCTCCACATGTCAATAGGCATCCCATAGCGCGACCCCAGGATGACCTCGGGAGCTCTGTAAAAACGAGACTGGATGTAGGTGTAAACCCGCTGGTGCTCGTAGCAGCTGGAGCCAAAGTCGATGACCTTGATCCCGCTGCGTCCCTGCTGCTTCAGGAGAATGTTCTCTGGCTTCAGGTCACAGTGAATGATACGGTTCTTGTGCAGCGAGTCCAGACACTGCAGGATAGAGTGGGCGAACTTCCTGACGAGCGGCAAGCTGAAGCCCTGGAACTTGTTCTTCTTGATGAGCTCGTAGAGGTTCATGCTGAGGAGTTCAAAGGTCATGCAGATGTGGTTACGGAATGTGAAGTTCTCCAGCATGTGGATCACGTTCATGGTGGAGTCTTTGTCCTGCTTCCTCAGGTGCTCCAGGATCCGGATCTCTTCGGCCGCCTGGCGGTGGAACCTCTTCTCATTCCTCACCATCTTCAGCGCCACGTGGCAGTGGGCCTTGTGGTCGTAGGCCTTCACCACCTGTCCGAAACTGCCCTTGCCAATCACCTTGAGGACCTCGTAGCGGTAGGAGACGTGGTCGTGGGGCACCTGGATGTAGGAGCCCTGATCGTCGTCGTAGCCTCCGTTGTTGGACCCCCCGATCACCCCCGGCCTCTTCTTGGCGTTGGGTCCAGCGAAATACACCTCTGGGTAACTGAAGATCTCATGGTGCTCGAAGGCCGTAAGCTTGGGCATGAACTGCTTCATGGCCTGCTCCGGGGTCAGGGTGGCCGGCTGGGGCTTGCTGTCGGTGGACTTGAGGGAGGCTGAGCTGCCCTGCCGACACTGGGCCGTGGTAGTGGTGACGTCGGGCTGCTGTCGGTCAGGCAGCGGTAGACCTGCCCGGCCCACAGAGGTCAACCCATTGGGCTGTGCAGTCAACACTGTCCGTTTGTTGCTGTTCTCCTCAAACAGCTGTTGGACGTGGATCTGTTGGTGGTTCCCCACGTGCATGTGGTCACTCATGGTGTGCTTATTGCCTCCAACCTGGAAGAGATCAGAGAGACAGAACAAGACATTAGAATCAGCAGCAGCATCAACAGGAAAAGACCCATCTGAAAACAACGGACAGAAACAGTTGATATGTCCTTTGAACCCTGCACCCAAATACTTTGAGGAACTAGTGAGACGAGCACGCCAATTCTGGATTCTAAAAGATACAGATATAGAAGATTCTAGATATAATCCAACTACCACTGACAGAAACACCTGGTTTTAGATGTGTTTCTAGATATGATCCAACTACCACTGACAGGAACACCTGGTTTTAGATGTGTTTCTAGATATAATCCAACTACCACTGACAGGAACACCTGGTTTTAGATGTGTTTCTAGATATGATCCAACTACCACTGACAGGAACACCTGGTTTTAGATGTGTTTCTAGATATAATCCAACTACCACTGACAGGAACACCTGGTTTTAGATGTGTTTCTAGATATAATCCAACTACCACTGACAGGAACACCTGGTTTTAGATGTGTTTCTAGATATGATCCAACTACCACTGACAGGAACACCTGGTTTTAGATGTGTTTCTAGATATGATCCAACTACCACCGACAGGAACACCTGGTCTAGCTTTTAGATGTGTTTCTAGATATGATCCAACTACCACTGACAGGAACACCTGGTTTTAGATGTGTTTCTAGATATGATCCAACTACCACTGACAGGAACACCTGGTTTTAGATGTGTTTCTAGATATAATCCAACTACCACTGACAGGAACACCTGGTTTTAGATGTATTTCTAGATATAATCCAACTACCACTGACAGGAACACCTGGTTTTAGATGTGTTTCTAGATATGATCCAACTACCACTGACAGGAACACCTGGTTTTAGATGTGTTTCTAGATATGATCCAACTACCACTGACAGGAACACCTGGTTTTAGATGTGTTTCTAGATATGATCCAACTACCACTGACAGGAACACCTGGTTTTAGATGTGTTTCTAGATATGATCCAACTACCACTGACAGGAACACCTGGTTTTAGATGTGTTTCTAGATATGATCCAACTACCACTGACAGGAACACCTGGTTTTAGATGTGTTTCTAGATATAATCCAACTACCACTGACAGGAACACCTGGTTTTAGATGTGTTTCTAGATATAATCCAACTACCACTGACAGGAACACCTGGTTTTAGATGTGTTTCTAGATATGATCCAACTACCACCGACAGGAACACCTGGTCTAGCTTTTAGATGTGTTTCTAGATATGATCCAACTACCACTGACAGGAACACCTGGTTTTAGATGTGTTTCTAGATATAATCCAACTACCACTGACAGGAACACCTGGTTTTAGATGTGTTTCTAGATATAATCCAACTACCACTGACAGGAACACCTGGTTTTAGATGTGTTTCTAGATATAATCCAACTACCACTGACACGAACAGGTCTTAGCTTGTGTAGGTCTTAGCTTGTCTAGGTCTTAGCTGGTCTAGGTATTAGCTTGTCTAGATCTTAGCTGGTCTAGGTATTAGATTGTCTAGGTCTTAGCTTGTCTAGGTATTAGCTGGTCTAGGTATTAGCTTGTCTAAGTCTTAGCTTGTCTAGGCATTAGCTTGTCTAGGTATTAGCTTGTCTAGGTCTTAGCTTGTATTAGCTTGTCTAGGTCTTAGCTTGTCTAGGTCTTAGCTGGTCTAGTTCTTAGCTGGTCTAGGTATTAGCTTGTCCAGGTCTTAGCTTGTCTAGGTATTAGCTTGTCTAGGTCTTAGCTTGTATTAGCTTGTCTAGGTCTTAGCTTGTCTAGGTCTTAGCTGGTCTAGTTCTTAGCTGGTCTAGGTCTTAGCTGGTCTAGGTCTTAGCTGGTCTAGGTCTTAGCTTGTGTAGGTCTTAGCTTGTCTAGGTCTTAGCTTGTCTAGGTCTTAGCTGGTCTAGGTTTTAGCTGGTCTAGGTCTTAGCTTGTGTAGCTCTTAGCTTGTCTAGGTCTTGGCTTGTCTAGGTCTTGGCTTTTGTAGGTCTTAGCTGGTCTAGGTCTTAGCTTGTCTAGGTCTTAGCTTGTGTAGGTCTTAGCTTGTCTAGGTCTTAGCTTGTGTAGGTATTAGCTTGTCTAGGTCTTAGCTTGTGTAGGTCTTAGCTTGTGGTTTATGAAGACGTTACAGCATCTACATGACAGTGGTGTTGTATCTATAGCAGACTAAAGCTTTATCTAGCTCGCCGTACTGATCTGCAGGATAAGGCTCTTAGCAGGGAGTAGTGTGTGTGTGTGTGTGTGTGTGTGTCACACACGTTCCTTAGATTACACAACCAGGAAGAAGGAAGCTGTAGGGAGAGTTGTGTTACTATACTAGTCCAGCTGATTAAGGAACCAGGAAGCTGTAGGGAGAGTTGTGTTACTATACTAGTCCAGCTGATTAAGGAACCAGGAAGCTGTAGGGAGAGTTGTGTTACTATACTAGTCCAGCTGATAAAGGAACCAGGAAGCTGTAGGGAGAGTTGTTACTATACTAGTCCAGCTGATTAAGGAATGGGGGAGGAGACAACAGAAGACAAAGGGGGAATCTCTCTCCCCGTCCTACTCTGCTCTGGACCAAATCAACAGAGAAGACAGCGCTTGACAAAGAGCCTATCAAGCGTGTGTGTGTGAGCGTGTGTGTGTGTGTGTGTGTGTGTGTGTGTGAGCTGCAGGAGGATTGTGAAATAGGACACAATGGTGAACAATCTGGATTTCCAGACTCAACAGGATTCAAGAGATCAGCTGCCATGGAGACGAGGCTCTTAGTTAGTGATCACCTCCTCAGTTAGAAGTACTGCCTGCTGCTCGCTGCCAGGCCCTATACCCTCCCTTACTCTGCATAACATAACTGACCAGCCCTATACCCTCCCTTACTCTGCATAACATAACTGACCAGCCCTATACCCTCCCTTACTCTGCATAACATAACTGACCAGCCCTATACCCTCCCTTACTCTGCATAACATAACTGACCAGCCCTATACCCTCCCTTACTCTGCATAACATAACTGACCAGCCCTATACCCTCCCTTACTCTGCATAACATAACTGACCAGCCCTATACCCTCCCTTACTCTGCATAACATAACTGACCAGCCCTATATCCTCCCTTACTCTGCATAACATAACTGACCAGCCCTATACCCTCCCTTACTCTGCATAACATAACTGACCAGCCCAGCCCTATACCCTCCCTTACTCTGCATAACATAACTGACCAGTCCTATACCCTCCCTTACTCTGCATAACATAACTGACCAGCCCAGTCCTATACCCTCCCTTACTCTGCATAACATAACTGACCAGCCCTATACCCTCCCTTACTCTGCATAACATAACTGACCAGCCCAGCCATATACCCTCCCTTACTCTGCATAACATAACTGACCAGCCCTATACCCTCCCTTACTCTGCATAACATAACTGACCAGCCCAGCCCTATACCCTCCCTTACTCTGCATAACATAACTGACCAGCCCTATACCCTCCCTTACTCTGCATAACATAACTGACCAGCCCAGCCCTATACCCTCCCTTACTCTGCATAACATAACTGACCAGCCCTATACCCTCCCTTACTCTGCATAACATAACTGACCAGCCCAGTCCTATACCCTCCCTTACTCTGCATAACATAACTGACCAGCCCTATACCCTCCCTTACTCTGCATAACATAACTGACCAGCCCTATACCCTCCCTTACTCTGCATAACATAACTGACCAGCCCTAAACCCTCCCTTACTCTGCATAACATAACAGACCAGCCCCTATACCCTCCCTTACTCTGCATAACATAACTGACCAGCCCAGTCCTATACCCTCCCTTACTCTGCATAACATAACTGACCAGCCCTATACCCTCCCTTACTCTGCATAACATAACAGACCAGCCCAGTCCTATACCCTCCCTTACTCTGCATAACATAACTGACCAGCCCTATACCCTCCCTTACTCTGCATAACATAACTGACCAGCCCAGCCCTATACCCGGGCTGATGCATATCTGATGACCTCATAGACCGTAATACAACCCTGCCTCATCCAACTGGTCTGTTTTGCTCTCCCCCCTCTCTCTCTCTCCCTTCTCCCTCCTCTCTCTCTCTCCCCTTCTCTTTCCTCTCTCTCTCCCTTCTCCCTCCTCTCTCTCTCCCCTTCTCTTTCCTCTCTCTCTCTCCCCTTCTCCTCTCTCTCTTCTCTTTTTTTTCTCCCTCTCCTCTCCTCTCCTCTCTACCCCCCTCCCTCTCCTCTATCTTTCTCCCTCTCTCTGTCTCTCTGCATTGTGTCAATGACATACTGCATTATGTGTTTGAATAATGACATTTTCTATGTTCCATAAGGAAGAGGGCCTCCGTCTCTCCCCCGGCCGAGCGCTACGTGATTCTGTCAGCAGCTAAGTGGGAGATAATAGACAACGTGGTCAGCTCACTATCAGGTCAGACTAGTCACTAGACTCACTACCAGGTCAGACTAGTCACTAGACTCACTACCAGGTCAGACTAGTCACTAGACTCACTACCAGGTCAGACTAGTCACTAGACTCACTACCAGGTCAGACTAGTCACTAGACTCACTACCAGGTCAGACTAGTCACTAGACTCACTACCAGGTCAGACTAGTCACTAGACTCACTACCAGGTCAGACTAGTCACTAGACTCACTATCAGGTCAGACTAGTCACTAGACTCACTACCAGGTCAGACTAGTCACTAGACTAGTCACTACAGGTCAGACTAGTCACTAGACTCACTACCAGGTCAGACTAGTCACTAGACTCACTACCAGGTCAGACTAGTCACTAGACTCACTACCAGGTCAGACTAGTCACTAGACTCACTACCAGGTCAGACTAGTCACTAGACTCACTACCAGGTCAGACTAGTCACTAGACTCACTACCAGGTCAGATTAGTCACTAGACTCACTATCAGGTCAGACTAGTCACTAGACTCACTATCAGGTCAGACTAGTCACTAGACTCACTACCAGGTCAGACTAGTCACTAGACTCACTACCAGGTCAGACTAGTCACTACCAGGTCAAACTAGTCACTACCAGGTCAGACTAGTCACTACCAGGTCAGACTAGTCACTAGACTCACTACCAGGTCAGACTAGTCACTAGAAACTCACTACCAGGTCAGACTAGTCACTAGAACTCACTACCAGGTCAGACTAGTCACTAGACTCACTACCAGGTCAGACTAGTCACTAGACTCACTACCAGGTCAGACTAGTCACTAGACTCACTACCAGGTCAGACTAGTCACTAGAAACTCACTACCAGGTCAGACTAGTCACTAGACTCACTACCAGGTCAGACTAGTCACTAGACTCACTACCAGGTCAGACTAGTCACTAGACTCACTACCAGGTCAGACTAGTCACTAGACTCACTACCAGGTCAGACTAGTCACTAGAAACTCACTACCAGGTCAGACTAGTCACTAGAAACTCACTACCAGGTCAGACTAGTCACTAGACTCACTACCAGGTCAGACTAGTCACTAGACTCACTACTAGGTCAGACTAGTCACTAGAAACTCACTACCAGGTCAGACTAGTCACTAGACTCACTACCAGGTCAGACTAGTCACTAGACTCACTACCAGGTCAGACTAGTCACTAGACTCACTACCAGGTCAGACTAGTCACTAGAAACTCACTACCAGGTCAGACTAGTCACTAGACTCACTACCAGGTCAGACTAGTCACTAGAACTCACTACCAGGTCAGACTAGTCACTAGACTCACTACCAGGTCAGACTAGTCACTACCAGGTCAGACTAGTCACTAGACTCGCTACCAGGTCAGACTAGTCACTAGACTCACTACCAGGTCAGACTAGTCACTAGCCTCACTATCAGGTCAGACTAGTCACTAGACTCACTACCAGGTCAGACTAGTCACTAGACTCACTACCAGGTCAGACTAGTCACTAGACTCACTACCAGGTCAGACTAGTCACTACCAGGTCAGACTAGTCACTAGACTCACTACCAGGTCAGACTAGTCACTACCAGGTCAGACTAGTCACTACCAGGTCAGACTAGTCACTAGATTCACTACCAGGTCAGACTAGTCACTACCAGGTCAGACTAGTCACTAGACTCACTACCAGGTCAGACTAGTCACTAGACTCACTACCAGGTCAGACTAGTCACTAGAAACTCACTACCAGGTCAGACTAGTCACTAGACTCACTACCAGGTCAGACTAGTCACTAGAACTCACTACCAGGTCAGACTAGTCACTAGACTCACTACCAGGTCAGACTATTCACTAGACTCACTACCAGGTCAGACTATTCACTAGACTCACTACCAGGTCAGACTAGTCACTACCAGGTCAGACTAGTCACTAGACTCACTACTAGGTCAGACTAGTCACTAGAAACTCACTACCAGGTCAGACTAGTCACTAGACTCACTACCAGGTCAGACTAGTCACTAGACTCACTACCAGGTCAGACTAGTCACTAGACTCACTACCAGGTCAGACTAGTCACTAGAAACTCACTACCAGGTCAGACTAGTCACTAGACTCACTACCAGGTCAGACTAGTCACTAGAACTCACTACCAGGTCAGACTAGTCACTAGACTCACTACCAGGTCAGACTAGTCACTACCAGGTCAGACTAGTCACTAGACTCGCTACCAGGTCAGACTAGTCACTAGACTCACTACCAGGTCAGACTAGTCACTAGCCTCACTATCAGGTCAGACTAGTCACTAGACTCACTACCAGGTCAGACTAGTCACTAGACTCACTACCAGGTCAGACTAGTCACTAGACTCACTACCAGGTCAGACTAGTCACTACCAGGTCAGACTAGTCACTAGACTCACTACCAGGTCAGACTAGTCACTACCAGGTCAGACTAGTCACTACCAGGTCAGACTAGTCACTAGATTCACTACCAGGTCAGACTAGTCACTACCAGGTCAGACTAGTCACTAGACTCACTACCAGGTCAGACTAGTCACTAGACTCACTACCAGGTCAGACTAGTCACTAGAAACTCACTACCAGGTCAGACTAGTCACTAGAACTCACTACCAGGTCAGACTAGTCACTAGACTCACTACCAGGTCAGACTAGTCACTAGACTCACTACCAGGTCAGACTAGTCACTAGACTCACTACCAGGTCAGACTAGTCACTAGAACTCACTACCAGGTCAGACTAGTCACTAGAACTCACTACCAGGTCAGACTAGTCACTAGACTCACTACCAGGTCAGACTATTCACTAGACTCACTACCAGGTCAGACTATTCACTAGACTCACTACCAGGTCAGACTAGTCACTACCAGGTCAGACTAGTCACTAGACTCACTACTAGGTCAGACTAGTCACTAGAAACTCACTACCAGGTCAGACTAGTCACTAGACTCACTACCAGGTCAGACTAGTCACTAGACTCACTACCAGGTCAGACTAGTCACTAGACTCACTACCAGGTCAGACTAGTCACTAGACTCACTACCAGGTCAGACTAGTCACTAGAAACTCACTACCAGGTCAGACTAGTCACTAGACTCACTACCAGGTCAGACTAGTCACTAGAACTCACTACCAGGTCAGACTAGTCACTAGACTCACTACCAGGTCAGACTAGTCACTACCAGGTCAGACTAGTCACTAGACTCGCTACCAGGTCAGACTAGTCACTAGACTCACTACCAGGTCAGACTAGTCACTAGCCTCACTATCAGGTCAGACTAGTCACTAGACTCACTACCAGGTCAGACTAGTCACTAGACTCACTACCAGGTCAGACTAGTCACTAGACTCACTACCAGGTCAGACTAGTCACTACCAGGTCAGACTAGTCACTAGACTCACTACCAGGTCAGACTAGTCACTACCAGGTCAGACTAGTCACTACCAGGTCAGACTAGTCACTAGATTCACTACCAGGTCAGACTAGTCACTACCAGGTCAGACTAGTCACTAGACTCACTACCAGGTCAGACTAGTCACTAGACTCACTACCAGGTCAGACTAGTCACTAGAAACTCACTACCAGGTCAGACTAGTCACTAGACTCACTACCAGGTCAGACTAGTCACTAGAACTCACTACCAGGTCAGACTAGTCACTAGACTCACTACCAGGTCAGACTATTCACTAGACTCACTACCAGGTCAGACTATTCACTAGACTCACTACCAGGTCAGACTAGTCACTACCAGGTCAGACTAGTCACTACCAGGTCAGACTAGTCACTAGACTCACTACCAGGTCAGACTAGTCACTACCAGGTCAGACTACTCACTACCAGGTCAGACTAGTCACTAGACTCACTACCAGGTCAGACTAGTCACTACCAGGTCAGACTAGTCACTACCAGGTCAGACTAGTCACTAGACTCACTACCAGGTCAGACTAGTCACTACCAGGTCAGACTAGTCACTAGACTCACTACCAGGTCAGACTAGTCACTAGACTCACTACCAGGTCAGACTAGTCACTAGACTCACTACCAGGTCAGACTAGTCACTACCAGGTCAGACTAGTCACTAGACTCACTACCAGGTCAGACTAGTCACTAGACACACTACCAGGTCAGACTAGTCACTAGAAACCTCCCAGTAAACTCCATAGAGAATGACATGTACAATATTCACCTGCATTCAGAATGCGTAGAGAGAAGTTTTAGGTTGTTTTGGGGGGGAAATGTTCTTTCATACTAACTTCAATACTCTGTGTATATCTAGCTCCTTCTTTCCTATAAATGTTTAGCGTGAACACTATTAGTGTACTTCCTGTGTTCCTGAGCTGCCTCCCCACCAGACACTTCCCTAGGAGATGAGGTGATTACCTCCTCGCTCGGCAGACATCTTGTTTTCTCTCTGCAACATCCTGTTGCTTCGTTCAGGCAGGGGATTGTCTGTTCCCCCTGTCCTACTGCTTCCACACACACACACACACACACACACATACACACACACACACCACACACACACACACACACACACACACACACACACACACATACCCTGAATTTGCATGGTTAGAGTCCTTCTTCTCTCCCTCCACAAACCATCATGATCCTGTCTGTAGACTAGACAAACTATCACTGTCCTGTCTGTAGACTAGACAAACCATCACTGTCCTGTCTGTAGACTAGACAAACCATTACAGTCCTGACTGTAGACTAGACAAACTATCACTGTCCTGTCTGTAGACTAGACAAACCATCACTGTCCTGTCTGTAGACTAGACAAACCATCACTGTCCTGTCTGTAGACTAGACAAACCACTACTGTCCTGTCTGTAGACTAGACAAACCATCACTGTCCTGTCTGTAGACTAGACAACCCACTACAGTCCTGTCTGTAGACTAGACAAACCATCACTGTCCTGTCTGTAGACTAGACAAACCATCACTGTCCTGTCTGTAGACTAGACAACCCATTACAGTCCTGTCTGTAGACTAGACAAACCATCACTGTCCTGTCTGTAGACTAGAGTCTGTCTCCACAAACCATTACTATCCTGTCTTAGACTAGACAAACCATTACAGTCCTGTCTGTAGACTAGAGTCTGTCTCCACAAACCATTACTATCCTGTCTTAGACTAGACAACCCACTACAGTCCTGTCTGTAGACTAGACAAACTATCACTGTCCAGTCTGTAGACTAGAGTCTGTCTCCACAACCCATCACTGTCCAGTCTGTAGACTAGACAAACCATTACTGTCCTGTCTGTAGACTAGAGTCTGTCTCCACAAACCATTAATGTCTGTTCTGTAGACTAGACAAACCATTACTATCCTGTCTGTAGACTAAACAAACCATTACAGTCCTGTCTGTAGACTAAACAAACCATTACAGTCATGTCTATAGACTAGACAAACCATCACTGTCCTGTCTGTAGACTAGACAAACCATCACTGTCCTTACTGTAGACTAGACAAACCATCACTGTCCTGTCTGTAGACTAGACAAACCATCACTATCCTGTCTGTAGACTAGACAAACCATCACTATCCTGTCTGTAGACTAGACAAACCATTACAGTCCTGTCTGTAGACTAGACAACCCACTACAGTCCTGTCTGTAGACTAGACAAACCATCACTGTCCTGTCTGTAGACTAAACAAACCATTACAGTCCTTTCTGTAGACTAGACAAACCATCACTGTCCTTACTGTAGACTAGACAAACCATCACTGTCCTGTCTGTAGACTAGACAAACCATCACTATCCTGTCTGTAGACTAGACAAACCATTACAGTCCTGTCTGTAGACTAGACAACCCACTACAGTCATGTCTGTAGACTAGACAAACCATCACTGTCCTGTCTGTAGACTAAACAAACCATTACAGTCCTGTCTGTAGACTAGACAAACCATCACTGTCCTGTCTGTAGACTAGACAAACCATTACTGTCCTTACTGTAGACTAGACAAACCATTACTGTCCTTACTGTAGACTAGACAAACCATTACTGTCCTATCTGTAGACTAGACAAACCATTACAGTCCTGTCTGTAGACTAGACAACCCACTACAGTCCTGTCTGTAGACTAGACAAACCATCACTGTCCTGTCTGTAGACTAAACAAACCATTACAGTCCTGTCTGTAGACTAGACAAACCATCACTGTCCTGTCTGTAGACTAGACAAACCATTACTGTCCTGTCTGTAGACTAGAGTCTGTCTCCACAAACCATTACTGTCTGTTCTGTAGACTAGACAAACCATTACTATCCTGTCTTAGACTAGACAACCCATTACAGTCCTGTCTGTAGACTAGACAAACCATTACTGTCCTGTCTGTAGACTAGACAAAGCATTACTGTCCTTACTGTAGACTAGACAAACCATTACTGTCCTATCTGTAGACTAGACAAACCATTACAGTCCTGTCTGTAGACTAGACAACCCACTACAGTCCTGTCTGTAGACTAGACAAACCATCACTGTCCTGTCTGTAGACTAAACAAACCATTACAGTCCTGTCTGTAGACTAGACAAACCATCACTGTCCTGTCTGTAGACTAGACAAACCATTACTGTCCTGTCTGTAGACTAGAGTCTGTCTCCACAAACCATTACTGTCTGTTCTGTAGACTAGACAAACCATTACTATCCTGTCTTAGACTAGACAACCCATTACAGTCCTGTCTGTAGACTAGACAAACCATTACTGTCCTGTCTGTAGACTAAACAAACCATTACAGTCCTGTCTGTAGACTAGACAAACCATTACTGTCCTGTCTGTAGACTAAACAAACCATTACAGTCCTGTCTGTAGACTAGACAAACCATTACTGTCCTGTATGTAGACTAGACAAACCATTACAGTCCTGTCTGTAGACTAGACAAACCATTACTGTCCTGTCTGTAGACTAGAGTCTGTCTCCACAACCCATTACCATCCAGTCTGTAGACTAGAGTCTGTCTCCACAACCCATTACCATCCAGTCTGTAGACCAGAGTCTGTCTCCACAACCCATTACCATCCAGTCTGTAGACCAGAGTCTGTCTCCACAACCCATTACCATCCAGTCTGTAGACCAGAGTCTGTCTCCACAACCCATTACCATCCAGTCTGTAGACCAGAGTCTGTCTCCACAACCCATTACTGTCCATTACTGTTCTGTAGACTAGACAAACCATTACTATCCTGTCTTAGACTAGACAACCCATTACAGTCCTGTCTGTAGACTAGACAAACCATTACTGTCCTGTCTGTAGACTAAACAAACCATTACAGTCCTGTCTGTAGACTAGACAAACCATTACTGTCCTTACTGTAGACTAGACAAACCATTACTGTCCTATCTGTAGACTAGACAAACCATTACAGTCCTGTCTGTAGACTAGACAACCCACTACAGTCCTGTCTGTAGACTAGACAAACCATCACTGTCCTGTCTGTAGACTAAACAAACCATTACAGTCCTGTCTGTAGACTAGACAAACCATCACTGTCCTGTCTGTAGACTAGACAAACCATTACTGTCCTGTCTGTAGACTAGAGTCTGTCTCCACAAACCATTACTGTCTGTTCTGTAGACTAGACAAACCATTACTATCCTGTCTTAGACTAGACAACCCATTACAGTCCTGTCTGTAGACTAGACAAACCATTACTGTCCTGTCTGTAGACTAAACAAACCATTACAGTCCTGTCTGTAGACTAGACAAACCATTACTGTCCTGTCTGTAGACTAAACAAACCATTACAGTCCTGTCTGTAGACTAGACAAACCATTACTGTCCTGTATGTAGACTAGACAAACCATTACAGTCCTGTCTGTAGACTAGACAAACCATTACTGTCCTGTCTGTAGACTAGAGTCTGTCTCCACAACCCATTACCATCCAGTCTGTAGACTAGAGTCTGTCTCCACAACCCATTACCATCCAGTCTGTAGACTAGAGTCTGTCTCCACAACCCATTACCATCCAGTCTGTAGACCAGAGTCTGTCTCCACAACCCATTACCATCCAGTCTGTAGACCAGAGTCTGTCTCCACAACCCATTACCATCCAGTCTGTAGACCAGAGTCTGTCTCCACAACCCATTACCATCCAGTCTGTAGACCAGAGTCTGTCTCCACAACCCATTACTGTCCAGTCTGTAGACTAGAGTCTGTCTCCACAACCCATTACCATCCAGTCTGTAGACTAGAGTCTGTCTCCATACAGCAGGTGTTCCCTACATTACACTGTAATCAGCTGGTAGAACTGGTTTATATCTCTGTCTGCACTCCAACCCGATGGTCATTTCACTTCTAAACTTCCTCTATGACAGTCAGTCCCCTGGGTCAGAGACAGGACAGAGCTGGTACTAGTCCTCTGGGTTAAGGGGACAGTCAGTCCCCTGGAACAGAGACAGGACAGAGCTGGTACTAGTCCTCTGGGTTAAGGGGACAGTCAGTCCCCTGGGTTAAGGGGACAGTCAGTCCCCTGGGTTAAGCGGACAGTCAGTCCCCTGGAACAGAGACAGGACAGAGCTGGTACTAGTCCTCTGGGTTAAGGGGACAGTCAGTCCCCTGGGTTAAGGGGACAGTCAGTCCCCTGGGTTAAGGGGACAGTCAGTCCCCTGGAACAGAGACAGGACAGAGCTGGTACCAGTCCTCTGGGTTAAGGGGACAGTCAGTCCCCTGGAACAGAGACAGGACAGAGCTGGTACTAGTCCTCTGGGTTAAGGGGACAGTCATTCCCAGCATGTCCTTGATGTAAATGCACAGGCTTACATTGTGTGTCTTTTTAAAGCACCACGGTCATAAACTATAGACCCCTTCTGAAATGTTCAGCATGTCACCCTGTTCCTGATGCCTGTATGTTGTCAGCTGGTCTCTGTACTACAGAACAGGGTTGAGGTGGTGTCAGCTGGTCTCTGTACTACAGAACAGGGTTGAGAGGTGGTGTCAGCTGGTCTCTGTACTACAGAACAGGGTTGAGAGGTGGTTGTCAGCTGGTCTATGTACTACAGAACAGGGTTGAGGTGGTGTCAGCTGGTCTCTGTACTACAGAACATGGTTGAGAGGTGGTTGTCAGCTGGTCTCTGTACTACAGAACAGGGTTGAGAGGTGGTTGTCAGCTGGTCTCTGTACTACAGAACAGGGTTGAGAGGTGGTTGTCAGCTGGTCTCTGTACTACAGAACAGGGTTGAGAGGTGGTTGTCAGCTGGTCTCTGTACTACAGAACAGGGTTGAGAGGTGGTTGTCAGCCGATCTCTATACTACAGAACAGGGTTGAGAGGTGGGGGAGCTATAAATGCTTCCACTATGTCAACTAGAGTTATTCCACCATGTCAACTAGTTATTCCACCATGTCAACTAGTTGTTCCACCATGTCAACTAGAGTTATTCCATCATGTCAACTAGAGTTATTCCACCATGTCAACGTGAGTTATTCCACCATGTCAACTAGTTATTCCACCATGTCAACTATAGTTATTCCACCATGTCAACTAAAGTTATTCCACCATGTCAACTAGAGTTATCCACCATGTCAACTAGAGTTATTCCACCATGTCAACTAGAGTTATTCCACCATGTCAACTAGAGTTATTCCGCCATGTCAACTAGAGTTATTCCACCATGTCAACCAGAGTTATTCCACCATGTCAACTAGTTATTCCACCATGTCAACTAAAGTTATTCCACCATGTCAACTAGAGTTATTCCACCATGTCAACTAGAGTTATTCCACCATGTCAACTAGAGTTATTCCGCCATGTCAACTAGTTATTCCACCATGTCAACTATAGTTATTCCACCATGTCAACTAAAGTTATTCCACCATGTCAACTAGAGTTATTCCACCATGTCAACTAGAGTTATTCCACCATGTCAACTAGAGTTATTCCACCATGTCAATGTCAACTAGAGTTATTCCACCATGTCAACTAGAGTTATTCCACCATGTCAACTAGTTATTCCGCCATGTCAACTAAAGTTATTCCACCATGTCAACTAAAGTTATTCCACCATGTCAACTAGAGTTATTCCACCATGTCAACTAAAGTTATTCCACCATGTCAACTAAAGTTATTCCACCATGTCAACTAGAGTTATTCCACCATGCCAACTAGAGTTATTCCGCCATGTCAACTAGAGTTATTCCGCCATGTCAACTAAAGTTATTCCACCATGTCAACTAAAGTTATTCCACCATGTCAACTAGAGTTATTCCACCATGTCAACTAAAGTTATTCCACCATGTCAACTAGTTATTCCACCATGTCAACTAGAGTTATTCCACCATGCCAACTAGAGTTATTCCGCCATGTCAACTAGAGTTATTCCACCATGTAAACTAGAGTTATTCCGCCATGTCAACTAGAGTTATTCCGCCATGTCAACTAGTTATTCCACCATGTCAACTAGTTATTCCACCATGTCAACTAAAGTTATTCCACCATGTCAACTAGTTATTCCACCATGTCAACTAAAGTTATTCCACCATGTCAACTAGAGTTATTCCGCCATGTCAACTAGAGTTATTCCACCATGTCAACTAGAGTTATTCCGCCATGTCAACTAGAGTTATTCCACCATGTCAACTAGAGTTATTCCGCCATGTCAACTAGAGTTATTCCACCATGTCAACTAGTTGTTTCACCATGTCAACTAGAGTTATTCCACCATGTCAACTAGAGTTATTCCACCATGTCAACTAGTTATTCCACCATGTCAACTAGAGTTATTCCACCATACTTATACAACACTTACTATAATATTTATCTACACACAGTCACATCTGGTTCAACTAGTGTGTCTGTGAAATGATCAGCCATGTATTGTTGCCTCTGAGACAATCTACAGTGTGTGTGTGTGTGTGTGTGTGTGTGTGTGTGTGTGTGTGTGTCTAAATAGCTGTTCTAAATGCTGTCTTTTTAACACTTGTCCTGTGTCTTGGTTGGATAACAGGGACATGATGTGGACAGGAGGGGGGGCAGGTCAGGGAGAGGGTAGAGAGGACGACAGCTGCAGATTACAGGATACCACTGGTCTGTAGCCCAAACCACACACACAAACCACACGTGTTCAGTCAGTCCCTCCCTGTTTCAGTCCGTTTGGGGCACGATGAACAAGACCCAGCTCTCTGCAGACGTCCGGGGGTACCTCAGTCATTTATCACCCCCCCCTAGTGTCCCAACTAAGAGAGTGATAATATCTGACTGCAAATATGTCTCAAATAGCTGCCTATTCTAATATAGAGCCGATGGGGTTTGGTCACAGCTAGGGCACTAGATAGGGAATAGGGGGCCGTTTGGGAGGAGGAGAGCTGTGTTTTGCTCCCAGCGTTGTGTTCCACTAAGAGGCCTTGCTTCACCACCTCTCTGTACTGTAGAGGTTCTGGTTCCGGAACAGATGTCTTCACCACCTCTCTGTACTGTAGAGGTTCTGGTTCCAGAACAGATGTCTTCACCACCTCTCTGTACTGTAGAGGTTCTGGTTCCACAACAGATGTCTTCACCACCTCTCTGTACTGTAGAGGTTCTGGTTCCGGAACAGATGTCTACACCACCTCTCTGTACTGTAGAGGTTCTGGTTCCGGAACAGATGTCTACACCACCTCTCTGTACTGTAGAGGTTCTGGTTCCGGAACAGATGTCTTCACCACCTCTCTGTACTGTAGAGGTACTGGTTCCGGAACAGATGTCTTCACCACCTCTCTGTACTGTAGAGGTTCTGGTTCCGGAACAGATGTCTACACCACCTCTCTGTACTGTAGAGGTTCTGGTTCCGGAACAGATGTCTAACCACCTCTCTGTACTGTAGAGGTTCTGGTTCCGGAACAGATGTCTTCACCACCTCTCTGTACAGTAGAGGTTCTGGTTCCGGAACAGATGTCTTCACCACCTCTCTGTACTGTAGAGGTTCTGGTTCCGGAACAGATGTCTACACCACCTCTCTGTACTGTAGAGGTTCTGGTTCCGGAACAGATGTCTTCACCACCTCTCTGTACTGTAGAGGTTCTGGTTCGGAACAGATGTCTTCACCACCTCTCTGTACTGTAGAGGTTCTGGTTCCGGAACAGATGTCTTCACCACCTCTCTGTACTGTAGAGGTTCTGGTTCCGGAACAGATGTCTTCACCACCTCTCTGTACTGTAGAGGTTCTGGTTCCGGAACAGATGTCTTCACCACCTCTCTGTACTGTAGAGGTTCTGGTTCCGGAACAGATGTCTTCACCACCTCTCTGTACTGTAGAGGTTCTGGTTCCAGAACAGATGTGTTTGTGTCAACACTAATGAGGTTAGTTCAGGTCGGGACAAACAGGAGAAGAAACAGAACAGTCAATAACTGAGTGGACAGAGAGCTAGCAACCTTGACAGCATTAGATGGGCCAATTCTACCACTAATAACACCTGAACATGTGACCTTATTGTGTCTCTGTCCTCCTCCTCTCTGGATAACAATGACTGTCTGGAACACATGGAGCAACTGTTACTGCCAGTGACCTGCCTGGAATGGACACCGGGACTACTAGAACAAAGGACAGGCCTGACAGGGAGCGTAGCTACTGGAATGGACACCGGGACTACTAGAACAAAGGACAGGCCTGACAGGGAGCGTAGCTACTGGAATGGACACCGGGACTACTAGAACAAAGGACAGGCCTGACAGGGAGCGTAGCTACTGGAATGGACACCGGGACTACTAGAACAAAGGACAGGCCTGACAGGGAGCGTAGCTACTGGAATGGACACCGGGACCAGTTGAACAAAGGACAGGCCTGACAGGGAGCGTAGCTACTGGAATGGACACCAGGACTACTAGAACAAAGGACAGGCCTAACAGGGAGCGTAGCTACTTGAATGGACACCAGGACTACTTGAACAAAGGACAGGCCTAACAGGGAGCGTAGCTACTTGAATGGACACCAGGACTACTTGAACAAAGGACAGGCCTAACAGGGAGCGTAGCTACTTGAATGGACACCAGGACTACTTGAACAGGGGACAGGCCTAACAGGGAGCGTAGCTACTTGAATGGACACCAGGACTACTTTAACAAAGGACAGGCCTAACAGGGAGCGTAGCTACTTGAATGGACACCAGGACTACTTTAACAAAGGACAGGCCTGACAGGGAGCGTAGCTACTTGAATGGACACCAGGACTACTTTAACAAAGGACAGGCCTGACAGGGAGCGTAGCTACTGGAATGGACACCAGGACTACTTGAACAGGGGACAGGCCTAACAGGGAGCGTAGCTACTTGAATGGACACCAGGACTACTTTAACAAAGGACAGGCCTAACAGGGAGCGTAGCTACTTGAATGGACACCAGGACTACTTTAACAAAGGACAGGCCTGACAGGGAGCGTAGCTACTTGAATGGACACCAGGACTACTTTAACAAAGGACAGGCCTGACAGGGAGCGTAGCTACTGGAATGGACACCAGGACTACTTGAACAGGGGACAGGCCTAACAGGGAGCGTAGCTACTTGAATGGACACCAGGACTACTTTAACAAAGGACAGGCCTAACAGGGAGCGTAGCTACTTGAATGGACACCAGGACTACTTGAACAGGGGACAGGCCCTGACAGGGAGCGTAGCTACTTGAATGGACACCAGGACTACTTGAACAGGGGACAGGCCTGACAGGGAGCATAGCTACTTGAATGGACACCAGGACTACTTGAACAGGGGACAGGCCCTGACAGGGAGCGTAGCTACTTGAATGGACACCAGGACTACTAGAACAGGGGACAGGCCTGACAGGGAGCGTAGCTACTTGAATGGACACCAGGACTACTTGAACAGGGGACAGGCCTAACAGGGAGCGTAGCTACTTGAATGGACACCAGGACTACTTGAACAGGGGACAGGCCCTGACAGGGAGCGTAGCTACTTGAATGGACACCAGGACTACTTGAACAGGGGACAGGCCTGACAGGGAGCGTAGCTACAATGACATGATTCCAACTACCAGTGTAGCTGCGTTAAGTTGCAGAATTCTTCGTTAAGACTACTGATTGATAGACTACATTGTCTCAGAATTGTATTGGGAAAGACACCAATTTCCCCCCTCCCCAGTGAAAGTTAGTTTTGCAGATTCGGTCAAATCTATGTACTTGTTCTTTGAATGACTAGAGGTAAATAGTTGAGTAAATCAGAAAGCGAAATTGTGAATTTATGATACAGTCTACACATTGTGTGACCAGATGCAGCATTGTTATTACACCTAACACTGTCTGAACCTGACAATTAACAGAAAACCTGATTAAATAGTATCAGCACTCAGAGAACAGTGGAGTTAGACACATGACCATTGATTATACCTGTCCTGAGCACAGAGCCAGGGACCGGTGAGAATTATGTCTGTTCCTCACAGCACAGACACTGGTGAGGAATATGTCTGTTCCTCACAGCACAGACACTGGTGAGGAATATGTCTGTTCCTCACAGCACAGACACTGGTGAGGAATATGTCTGTTCCTCACAGCACAGAGACTGGTGAGGAATATGTCTGTTCCTCACAGCACAGACACTGGTGAGGAATATGTCTGTTCCTCACAGCACAGAGACAGGTGAGGAATATGTCTGTTCCTCACAGCACAGACACTGGTGAGGAATATGTCTGTTCCTCACAGCACAGAGACAGGTGAGGAATATGTCTGTTCCTCACAGCACAGACACTGGTGAGGAATATGTCTGTTCCTCACAGCACAGACACTGGTGAGGAATATGTCTGTTCCTCACAGCACAGAGACAGACACTGGTGGGGAATATGTCTGTTCCTCACAGCACAGAGACTGGGACTGGTGAGGAATATGTCTGTTCCTCACAGCACAGAGACAGACACTGGTGAGGAATATGTCTGTTCCTCACAGCACAGAGACAGACACTGGTGAGGAATATGTCTGTTCCTCACAGCACAGAGACAGACACTGGTGAGGAATATGTCTGTTCCTCACAGCACAGAGACTGGTGAGGAATATGTCTGTTCCTCACAGCACAGAGACAGACACTGGTGAGGAATATGTCTGTTCCTCACAGCACAGAGACAGACACTGGTGAGGAATATGTCTGTTCCTCACAGCACAGACACTGGTGCGGAATATGTCTGTTCCTCACAGCACAGAGACAGACACTGGTGAGGAATATGTCTGTTCCTCACAGCACAGACACTGGTGAGGAATATGTCCCTTCCTCACAGCACAGACACTGGTGAGGAATATGTCTGTTCCTCACAGCACAGAGACAGACACTGGTGAGGAATATGTCTGTTCCTCACAGCACAGAGACAGACACTGGTGAGGAATATGTCTGTTCCTCACAGCACAGAGACAGACACTGGTGAGGAATATGTCTGTTCCTCACAGCACAGAGACAGACACTGGTGAGGAATATGTCTGTTCCTCACAGCACAGAGACTGGTGAGGAATATGTCTGTTCCTCACAGCACAGAGACTGGTGAGGAATATGTCTGTTCCTCACAGCACAGAGACTGGTGAGGAATATGTCTGTTCCTCACAGCACAGAGACAGACACTGGTGAGGAATATGTCTGTTCCTCACAGCACAGAGACAGACACTGGTGAGGAATATGTCTGTTCCTCACAGCACAGAGACAGACACTGGTGAGGAATATATCCGTGGTTTATTTACAACTTAACAACATTGTCCCTGGGGCTATTTCAGGAAGGACCAATATAAACCTTCCTCATTTTGATTTGAACTTCCTGGTCAGGTTTTTATTTTCCTTAAATCATAGTTGAAGATAAACACAAGGGTCCAATAAAATCCTCTGTCAGGAGAAAGCTGCTGAGCTGCTGAGCTCGTCCTTCTGGCCGAGTCTATATTTATATCTATTTGAAGGAAGGACTAAATAAAGGACTGGAGACTCCTCCTTCATTTAACTGGAGTCCAAATCCTCCATTACTTCAGGACACGCTTTTATAGAGCCTGCTGGACCAACTATCCACCAGTATTAAAACATTACAATATCATTTCATGTTTACATGTGGGCCATGTTTACACATCCCTCCCCCAACAGATGACCCTTATAGTCTCGATTGATAAAATAAAGACATAATCTGTCTGAGATCACGTGTAAACATCAGGTAGGCTATAAATCAGTCGGCTAACGTAGCTACACTGTACACAGTAAGAGTTGTTTCAACCTCCACAAGACACATAGCCTCTGCTTACCTGAGTATCTCTGTCAACGTGATTCTCGTAAAACGGTATCTTTTTCTACAGCATGCAAACTCATGTTAAATCTCAACCTTCTATTTCCCTGAATCCCCGTGTGTTCCAAACCGAGCAGGGAGGAACGCCCCCCCCCAGACACACACAACACACTGGCCATGGCTTCTAGACAACACTCTTATCGTGTGGCCTCACATTTTATACCAGTCTGACAACATGCTAAACATCGTAACTAACTGTCAACTCAACAACGCTGTAGGCATGCAACAACAACAGCAACAACAACAGTAATAACACATCCTAAATATGGTGCCTGGGTTTTTGCAAGTTGCAACTGTATCACTGAGAAGTCTAACTAACGTTAAAGCTCCAAGCTTGAAATCTAGCCTATGCCAGCCTGCTACGATCATTGTAAAAGTTACAGCACCGTAAAGAACGAATACCGTGTAGCCCTTCCACGGTCATAAACAAAACTATAAGCACACGTGACATAGGCTACTACCGTGCACGTTATCTAGGATCACACGATATATAGCTTGATATCTATGTATTGTCTGCTGTACCCTACACGTGCTAATGCCCTATAATGTACACCTCACGTGACAGTGTGGCAGGACAACTTGTTACGTGGTTGCATTCCGTTGAGCTGAATCTAAACCAAACCGCGGCGCTACGTTGTAACAACCATGTAACCACACAACCCTCCCTGTTCGCAACAAAACATGTTGTTATTAGACACCGTTTCCGGTCTCTATAGCCTATAGATAAGCGATGCCCGATGTAAATGAAACTAATGTATCCCATTGCAATAGGCAGCAGGTCCACTCTATTATTAGTATGATTACTATAAGAAGAAACCGATGTTTAGTCCACAGTAAACCCACAAGCAAGCATGGCTCCGTAGGTTACGTACCGTGAGCGACTTGATATTCCTGAGGGGTGGTAGTGTGACGGGCGATGGCGGGTCTGTCGCTGCTACGGCCCGGGGACCCCGACTCCGATTCCGGGGAAGACTGTAGCTGGCAGATCTCACCCCCTTTGCCTGCAGATCGTACAAAATGACACAGGAAATGAGGTTAATCTGAATGGGCCTATTTACCCACATAGGGCCACCTCAGAGTTATCAGGCTGTAAAGTAGGCTATGGACTCTTGTCTTAATCCCGTTTAAGGATAGTAATTTAAGCAGGCATTTAAGGGGTCATTGTAGGTGGAAATCCTTCTTGCGACAATGGCTTCGGCAAAAACAGGTAGGTTAATTCCCCATTATGTGTGCTTGGAACAACAGATGATGACCGCCAGAGTGTAGGCTGTCCTGGTTGTAAGATCCTTTTGCGCCCCATAGTCGTGTAGCATATAGAGATCGGAAAAAACAACACAGAAACCAGTGGGCATATGATTCCGTCGTGCTTGCAGAAATAAACCTGTGTTCTCTCTTGACACACATACTGTCATATGGGATAAATAACACACCAGCATTTGACTTTGGTTTTGCAAACAGCCCACTTCAGGCTTTTAGAAAAAGAAAGAAAAAAATCCCCGAATGTATCGCCATTAACTACTCAAAACATAGAGCAGGGATACACTATTTTAGCAAAGGCTCCCCCCCTCTTCAACAGACCAGGGAAAACCCGAAGCAAGACTCAGCGTAAACGTGTAATAAACTTGTTACAAAGGACCCGACAAAAAGGCATAAAATCCATCAACAATATTCCTCCGGCGATCAAAGTGAGTTTAACCGTATTGTTTAGCCCGTTCGGTTCCATATTGTTGTTCCTTACCAGTTGGGTAGACGGCAGCGCACGGCTTCTTGGATAACATGGCCGCTGGAGAGTCACACACAGAAAAACCCACTTTCAGAATCTCCCCTCCTCCCACTCGGCTGTGTGATCACCGATTTCGCTACTCCAATCAGCTACATCCAGTCTTGCATTCGCAACGTGCAACTCTGCAAAACTGGGAAGTCTTCCATCAACACCAGCTGAAATGTTGCTTCTGCTGCCACCATCGCTTGGAAATACAACCCAAAAACACGAACCTATAGATACAAAAAAAAATATCCCACGCTAAGCTACTGTAGATCAATACAACAGCAAACAAACTCCGTGTTTTTTTTTCTTTCTTCAACATAAGCAACATTCGAACGTTAGATGCAACAGAAGCGGCATCATTCTCTCTCACATACACTGCAAATACATAGTCGGTCAACAAGTTTGGGTGTTGCCTTCTTCCTTATCTATCGTCCTTGCACTCATCCACCCCTCTCTCTCTCTCTCTCTCTCTCTCTCTCTCACTCACACACTAATGAGCGTGAGATGTGGTTGGTTCGGTTGCTAAGCTGGCGACGCACCACCAGCCTATGTTCCAGCAGGAACCGACAGACAGCCTACATTAAGGAAGTCCTCTTGGTCACTTGGTGATCACGAACCCAAACCCAACCGGCCCATTAATTAATATAACGTGATAGGAAGATCTATAAGGACTTTTCTGACTTGCAACGATCCAAAAAACTCAAACAGAACTTTTACCTTAACCCTAAACCTTAACCAAACACCTGACCACCCCCCTAACCACATTCTTATAATATTCTGAAATTAAATATCGGTCTGCACGTCAGAATAGTCTGTATAGCCCTATAGACACATATGATACTCTACTGCACTGTGGTGCCCCACTTTGGTGCCCCACTGAACCACTATGTGTCTAACGAGCCCATCATGAGGCCTCCAGGAAACACACTATGGGACTTCAACATGCATTCTCTTTAGACAATAGCAACTGAAATCCCTATTGTACATTACTTGAACAATGAGCTTTTAGCACGCAGACTCTCTCATTAATGTTTGAGTTGCAGGTATTTCAGACTGCAAAGGGGTACAACTATGTTTTGTCTGTTACAGATTCACGACATTGGATTCACACATTAACGTTCATCAACTTTACTAAACCGTTGTGTTATTCGTTCTCACAGGACTACAACTATCCCTTCTATTGGTTGGTACTGATACTAACTTGTCTTCTATTGGTTGGTACTGATACTGCCCTGTCTTCTATTGGTTGGTACTGATACTAACCTGTCTTCCATTGGTTGGTTCTGATACTAACCTGTCTTCTATTGGTTGGTAGTGATACTAACCTGTCTTCTATTGGTTGGTTCTGATACTAACCTGTCTTCCATTGGTTGGTTCTGATACTAACCTGTCTTCCATTGGTTGGTTCTGATACTAACCTGTCTTCTATTGGTTGGTTCTGATACTAACCTGTCTTCTATTGGTTGGTTCTGATACTAACCTGTCTTCCATTGGTTGGTTCTGATACCGACCTGTCTTCTATTGGTTGGTACTGATACTAACCTGTCTTCCATTGGTTGGTTCTGATACCGACCTGTCTTCTATTCTCGAGAACTTTCTTATTCATGTTTGCGTTTCCTTTTTGGTGATATAGTATAATTGCATTCTTAAGGAAGAGCTCACCAGCAAGCATTTCACTGTACTGTTTAGTTCTGTTGTAATCCTGAGGGTCACGTGACAAATAAACTCTGATTTGAGTTGCAACTAGAGTGCAATTTAAAGTGCAAACCGTTTACAAATCTGCATTATTAGTAGTGAATTAGTGCTGTGTTTGTTTAGCAACCTACCTTGAAAATACGGCATGGAGTCTGTCTGTCAGGCTGCAGACTATTGTAATATTCCCCAAGGGAAGTGTGGATGGAAGCTTGGTGGAATGGACGAATGTACTGACTACTAGAAGGGTTTAGCTCCTTCAACGTCTGTCTGTCAGGCTGCAGACTATTGTAATATTCCCCAAGTGAAGTGTGGATGGAAGCTTGGTGGAATGGACGAATGTACTGACTACTAGAAGGGTTTAGCTCCTTCAATGTCTGTCTACTCCCCTAGTCTCAGCCCTGACCATACAGGAGTCAGGATTCAGGAGTGAAGACACACACACACACACATAACGTCTGTCTACTCCCCTAGTCTCAGCCCTGACCATACAGGAGTCAGGATTCAGGAGTGAAGACACACACACACACACACACACACATAACGTCTGTCTACTCCCCTAGTCTCAGCCCAGACCATACAGGAGTCAGGATTCAGGAGTGAAGACACACACACGCACTCACGCACGCACGCACGCACACACACGCACGCACGCACGCACGCACGCACGCACACACACACACACACACACACACACACACCTCTCTGAAAGTCAAAATAAAAGCAGTGAGATCCTTCCATACACACTAGCATGTTGTCCCTCTGAGTCAGAGTAGTAAAACTAAGTGCATGCTCTTCAACCGATTCTCTGCCCCGCACCCTCCCGCCCGACTAGCATCACTACTCTGGACGGTTCTGACTTAGAATATGCGGACAACTACAAATACCTAGGTGTCTGGTTAGACTGTCCTGTAACTCTCCTTCCAGACTCACATTAAGCATCTCCAATCCAAAATTAAATCTAGAATCGGCTTCCTATTTCGCAAACAAAGCCTCCTTCACTCATGCTGCCAAACTTACCCTCGTAAAACTGACTTTCCTACCGATCCTTGACTTCGGCGATGTCATTTACTCATCAAACTGGATGTAGTCTATCACAGTGCCATCCGTTTTGTCACCAAAGCCCCATATACGACCCACCACTGCGACCTGTATGAAGCAACCAGGAAATAAACAGGTAAGCAGCATGTGTTTACACACTAGCCTTCACCAGACCATCTGGAGTGTATAGTCACTATTGGCTGTAATGGTACAAACAATCATGTTTGAAACCAAATGAAATGAAGAGCCATTTGTTTATGCGTATGGCTGAAGTACTGCTGTTCCTGCTGTAGAACTGAACCAGCAGGTACTGTATAATGGGGACTGTGGTGAGTTGCCAATCATGACCCAGTAGTGGGCCAATCGTGAGCTGTCTGTCTGTCTGTCTGTCTGTCTGTCTGTCTGTCTGTCTGTCTGTCTGTCTGTCTGTCTGTAGTGTGTGTAAAGTGTAGCCAATCAGAAACAGTGTGTGTGTGTAAAGCCTTAGCCAATCAGAAACATACCCAGTAGTGACTGTGTAAAGCCTTAGCCAATGAAACAGACCCAGTAGTGACTAGTGTAAAGCCTTAGCCAATCAGAAACAGACCCAGTAGTGTGTGTAAAGCCAGCCAATCAGAAACAACAGTTCTGACTAGTGTAAAGCCTTAGCCAATGAAACAGACACAGTAGTGACTAGTGTAAAGCCTTAGCCAATCAGAAACAGACCCAGTAGTGACTAGTGTAAAGCCTTAGCCAATCAGAAACAGACCCAGTAGTGACTAGTGTAAAGCCTTAGCCAATCAGAAACAGACCCAGTAGTGACTAGTGTAAAGCCTTAGCCAATCAGAAACAGACCCAGTAGTGACTAGTGTAAAGCCTTAGCCAATCAGAAACAGACCCAGTAGTGACTAGTGTAAAGCCTTAGCCAATCAGAAACAGTCCCAGTAGTGACTAGTGTAAAGCCTTAGCCAATCAGAAACAGACCCAGTAGTGACTAGTGTAAAGCCTTAGCCAATCAGAAACAGACCCAGTAGTGACTAGTGTAAAGCCTTAGCCAATCAGAAACAGACCCAGTAGTGACTAGTGTAAAGCCTTAGCCAATCAGAAACAGACCCAGTAGTGACTAGTGTAAAGCCTTAGCCAATCAGAAACAGACCCAGTAGTGACTAGTGTAAAGCCTTAGCCAATCAGAAACAGACCCAGTAGTGACTAGTGTAAAGCCTTAGCCAATCAGAAACAGACCCAGTAGTGACTAGTGTAAAGCCTTAGCCAATCAGAAACAGACCCAGTAGTGACTAGTGTAAAGCCTTAGCCAATCAGAAACAGACCCAGTAGTGATAGTGTAAAGCCTTAGCCAATCAGAAACAGACCCAGTAGTGACTAGTGTAAAGCCTTAGCAAGATTAATAAATAAATACAGTAGTGACTAGTGTAAAGTTTTATGGCCAATCAGAAACAGACCCAGTAGTGACTAGTGTAATGCTTAACAAGTGAGGAAACAGACCCAGTAGTGACTAGTGTAAATTTTACCAATCAGAAACAGACCCAGTAGTTAGTGAACACATTCTTAGCCAATGATGGCCTAGTGACTAGTGTAAAGCCAGTGTGACTAGTGTAAAGCCTTGCCAATCAGAAACAGACCCAGTAGTGACTAGTGTAAAGCCTTAGCCAATAATTGAATAAATTAGCAGAAAATAATGTAAAGCCTTATAATTAATATTAAAATAATTACAATTGTCCAACGCTCTAATTGAGAATTTAAACACTGGAGTGATAGAGCGTACAGAAGATGAATGTGCAAGTAGAGAGTACTGGTTCCATCAAAGGCAAGATAAATAAATAAATACAGTATGGAGGTAGTTGGTTTTATGGGCTATGTACAGGTGCAGCTGCTCTGACAGCTGATGCTTAACATTAGTGAGGAGATATAAGACCCAGCTTCTGCTCATATTTATATTTTACCTTTATTTAACTGGCAAGTCAGTTAAGAACACATTCTTATTTTCAATGATGGCCTAGGAACTGCCTTGTTCAGGGGCACCTCGACAGATTTGTACCTTGTCAGCTGGATTTGAACTTGCAACCTTTCGGTTACTCACAACGCTCTAACCACTGGCTACCCTGCCGCCTCATATAAGTGTATTACTATCGGAATAGGCCTAGTTGGTCCTGGTTGTATGACAGTTGGTTCCATCCACTCATGCCCATTAAGAGCTGTGATCAATATGAAGTCTCTTAAATCACTCAAGATGCCTATTGGCTCTTATTTAAACACCCAGTGCTTCTCAAGTTACCTCACAATGCCTATTGGCCTGGTTGTATGCTTCTCAAGTTACCTCACAATGCCTATTGGCCTGGTTGTATGCTTCTCAAGTTACCTCACAATGCCTATTGGCCTGGTTGTATGCTTCTCAAACCTCACAATGTCTATTGGTCTGGTTGTATGCTTCTCAAGTTACCTCACAATGCCTATTGGCCTGGTTGTATGCTTCTCAAACCTCACAATGTCTATTGGTCTGGTTGTATGCTTCTCAAGTTACCTCACAATGCCTATTGGCCTGGTTGTATGCTTCTCAAGTTACCTCACAATGCCTATTGGCCTGGTTGTATGCTTCTCAAGTTACCTCACAATGCCTATTGGCCTGGTTGTATGCTTCTCAAGTTACCTCACAATGCCTATTGGCCTGGTTGTATGCTTCTCAAGTTACCTCACAATGCCTATTGGCTTGGTTGTATGCTTCTCAAGTTACCTCACAATGCCTATTGGCCTGGTTGTATGCTTCTCAAGTTACCTCACAATGCCTATTGGCCTGATTGTATGCTTCTCAAATTACCTCACAATGCCCATTGGCCTGGTTGTATGCTTCTCAAGTTACCTCACAATGCCTATTGGCCTGGTTGTATGCTTCTCAAGTTAGTGCTGTCTTGCCACGCTCCTATATGATCTTTGTCACCACGACAGTATCCATATACAGTAGGAGTTGGCAAGACAGCACAAGCAGATCTGGGAACCAGGCTAGATGAATTACTACTCTCAACAGATAAACATGTCAGACATGTCTTGTTGTATGGCTGAAAGGTCCCTGCTCCACTTCGTATGACCTTCAAAACAAATCAAAACATCCATTTCAATCAGGCTTGGGCCCGCCGCCGCGGCCCGCAGCACTCCCCCTCTGGTGAGACGTGATGATAACAGACTACTACGGTATAAACACAGCCTGTGTTGTTCAGCCTTCTGCTCACACGTACCATCCGTCCACCTCGTTCTACAGACACTAACAGAGCTTCGGTGACATATGGCTGTTTGGGAGGCTGCGGCCGTCTCTTCCTTCCCTTCCAACCTTTATTTAACTAGGCAAGTCAGGCATTAGTCATTGAAGAGTGGCTGATCAGATACGGGCTCTGGTCCAAAGTAGTGCACTATATAGGGAATAGGGCTCTGGTCCAAAGTAGTGTACTATATAGGGAATAGGGCTCTGGTCTAAAGTAGTGCACTATATAGGGAATAGGGCTCTGGTCTAAAGTAGTGCACTATACAGGGAATAGGGCTCTGGTCCAAAGTAGTGCACTATATAGGGAATAGGGTTCTGGTCTAAAGTAGTGCACTATACAGGGAATAGGGCTCTGGTCCAAAGTAGTGCACTATACAGGGAATAGGGTGGAATTTTGGACACAGTATATGATCCACCATGTTTTATTTTCTTCAGTCCCCCAGAGGGAAGAGATGCTGGAGCCTGGGGGCGTCGGTACAGCTCTGGGTTACAATCGGACTGTTTCTAGTCAGAGAGAAGAGATGCTGGAGCCTGGGGGCGTCGGTACAGCTCTGGGTTACCATCGGACTGTTTCTAGTCAGAGGGAAGAGATGCTGGAGCCTGGGGGCGTCGGTACAGCTCTGGGTTACAATCGGACTGTTTCTAGTCAGAGAGAAGAAATGCTGGAGCCTGGGGGCGTCGGTACAGCTCTGGGTTACCATCGGACTGTTTCTAGTCAGAGGGAAGAGATGCTAGAGCCTGGGGGCGTCGGTACAGCTCTGGGTTACCATCGGACTGTTTCTAGTCAGAGAGAAGAGATGCTGGAGCCTGGGGGCGTCGGTACAGCTCTGGGTTACCATCGGACTGTTTCTAGTCAGAGAGAAGAGATGCTGGAGCCTGGGGGCGTCGGTACAGCTCTGGGTTACCATCGGACTGTTTCTAGTCAGAGAAGAGATGCTGGAGCCTGGGGGCGTCGGAACAGCTCTGGGTTACCAACGGACTGTTTCTAGTCAGAGGAAGAGATGCTGGAGCCTGGGGCGTCGGTACAGCTCTGGGTTACCATCGGACTGTTTCTAGTCAGAGGGAAGAGATGCTGGAGCCTGGGGGCGTCGACTGTTTCTAGTCAGCTCTGGGTTAGCCTGGGTTACCATCGGACTGTTTCTAGTCAGAGAGAAGAGATGCTGGAGCCTGGGGGCGTCGGTACAGCTCTGGGTTACCATCGGACTGTTTCTAGTCAGAGAGAAGAGATGCTGGAGCCTGGGGGCGTCGGTACAGCTCTGGGTTACCATCGGACTGTTTCTAGTCAGAGAGAAGAGATGCTGGAGCCTGGGGGCGTCGGTACAGCTCTGGGTTACCAACGGACTGTTTCTAGTCAGAGAGAAGAGATGCTGGAGCCTGGGGGCGTCGGTACAGCTCTGGGTTACCATCGGACTGTTTCTAGTCAGAGAGAAGAGATGCTGGAGCCTGGGGGCGTCGGTACAGCTCTGGGTTACCATCGGACTGTTTCTAGTCAGAGAGAAGAGATGCTGGAGCCTGGGGGCGTCGGTACAGCTCTGGGTTACCAACGGACTGTTTCTAGTCAGAGAGAAGAGATGCTGGAGCCTGGGGGCGTCGGTACAGCTCTGGGTTACCATCGGACTGTTTCTAGTCAGAGAGAAGAGATGCTGGAGCCTGGGGCGTCGGTACAGCTCTGGGTTACCATCGGACTGTTTCTAGTCAGAGAGAAGAGATGCTGGAGCCTGGGGGCGTCGGTACAGCTCTGGGTTACCAACGGACTGTTTCTAGTCAGAGAGAAGAGATGCTGGAGCCTGGGGGCGGGAACAGCTCTGGGTTACCAACGGACTGTTTCTAGTCAGAGAGAAGAGATGCTGGAGCCTGGGGGCGTCGGAACAGCTCTGGGTTACCATCGGACTGTTTCTAGTCAGAGAGAAGAGATGCTGGAGCCTGGGGGCGTCGGTACAGCTCTGGGTTACCATCGGACTGTTTCTAGTCAGAGAGAAGAGATGCTGGAGCCTGGGGGCGTCGGTACAGCTCTGGGTTACCATCGGACTGTTTCTAGTCAGAGGGAAGAAGAGATGCTGGAGCCTGGGGGCGTCGGAGACAGCTCTGGGTTACCAACGGACTGTTTCTAGTCAGAGGGAAGAGATGCTGGAGCCTGGGGGCGTCGGTACAGCTCTGGGTTACCATCGGACTGTTTCTAGTCAGAGGAAGAGATGCTGGAGCCTGGGGCGTCGGTACAGCTCTGGGTTACCAACGGACTGTTTCTAGTCAGAGAGAAGAGATGCTGGAGCCTGGGGGCGTCGGTACAGCTCTGGGTTACCATCGGACTGTTTCTAGTCAGAGAGAAGAGATGCTGGAGCCTGGGGGCGTCGGTACAGCTCTGGGTTACCAACGGACTGTTTCTAGTCAGAGAGAAGTGATGCTGGAGCCTGGGGGCGTCGGTACAGCTCTGGGTTACCATCGGACTGTTTCTAGTCAGAGAGAAGAGATGCTGGAGCCTGGGGGCGTCGGAACAGCTCTGGGTTACCAACGGACTGTTTCTAGTCAGAGAGAAGAGATGCTGGAGCCTGGGGGCGTCGGTACAGCTCTGGGTTACCATTGGCTCCAAGTCCAGCCTCCCTCCATCACTGCTATTTAGGTCTACCCTACCACAGCATAGCAACATGCTCACTCGAGCATGTGAATGCATTGGCTGGTGTGCCTGGCGAAAGTAATGACTTGACTGTCTGGCTGCGTGTCGAGTGTAGACATTCTAGTCTGTAGTATCTGAGAGTTATTACATTCTAGTCTGTAGTATATGAGAGTTATTACATTCTAGTCTGTAGTTATTACATTCTAGTCTGTAGTATCTGAGAGTTATTACATTCTAGTCTGTAGTATCTGAGAGTTATTACAGTCTAGTGTGTAGTTATTACATTCTAGTCTGTAGTATCTGAGAGTTATTACAGTCTAGTGTGTAGTATCTGAGAGTTATTACATTCTAGTCTGTAGTATATGAGAGTTATTACATTCTAGTCTGTAGTTATTACATTCTAGTCTGTAGTATCTGAGAGTTATTACATTCTAGTGTGTAGTATCTGAGAGTTATTACAGTCTAGTGTGTAGTATCTGAGAGTTATTACATTCTAGTGTGTAGTATATGAGAGTTATTACATTCTAGTCTGTAGTTATTACATTCTAGTCAGTAGTATCTGATAGTTATTACATTCTAGTCTGTAGTATCTGAGAGTTATTACATTCTAGTCTGTAGTATCTGAGAGTTATTACATTCTAGTGTGTAGTATCTGAGAGTTATTACATTATAGTCTGTAGTATCTGAGAGTTATTACATTCTAGTCTGTAGTTATTACATTCTAGTCTGTAGTATCTGAGAGTTATTACATTCTAGTCTGTAGTATCTGAGAGTTATTACATACTAGTCTGTAGTATCTGAGAGTTATTACATTCTAGTCTGTAGTATCTGAGAGTTATTACATACTAGTCTGTAGTATCTGAGAGTTATTACATTCTAGTGTGTAGTATCTGAGAGTTATTACATTCTAGTCTGTAGTATCTGAGAGTTATTACATTCTAGTCTGTAGTATCTGAGAGTTATTACATACTAGTCTGTAGTATCTGAGAGTTATTACATTCTAGTGTGTAGTATATGAGAGTTATTACATTCTAGTCTGTAGTTATTACATTCTAGTCAGTAGTATCTGATAGTTATTACATTCTAGTCTGTAGTATCTGAGAGTTATTACATTCTAGTCTGTAGTATCTGAGAGTTATTACATTCTAGTGTGTAGTATCTGAGAGTTATTACATTCTAGTGTGTAGTATCTGAGAGTTATTACATTCTAGTCTGTAGTTATTACATTCTAGTCTGTAGTATATGAGAGTTATTACATTCTAGTCTGTAGTATCTGAGAGTTATTACATTCTAGTCTGTAGTATCTGAGAGTTATTACATTCTAGTCTGTAGTTATTACATTCTAGTCTGTAGTATCTGAGAGTTATTACATTCTAGTCTGTAGTTATTACATTCTAGTCTGTAGTATCTGAGAGTTATTACAGTCTAGTGTGTAGTATCTGAGAGTTATTACAGTCTAGTGTGTGGTATCTGAGAGTTATTACAGTCTAGTGTGTAGTATCTGAGAGTTATTACATTATAGTCTGTAGTATCTGAGAGTTATTACATTCTAGTCTGTAGTTATTACATTCTAGTCTGTAGTATCTGAGAGTTATTACATTCTAGTCTGTAGTATCTGAGAGTTATTACATACTAGTCTGTAGTATCTGAGAGTTATTACATTCTAGTCTGTAGTATCTGAGAGTTATTACATACTAGTCTGTAGTATCTGAGAGTTATTACATTCTAGTCTGTAGTATCTGAGAGTTATTACATACTAGTCTGTAGTATCTGAGAGTTATTACATTCTAGTGTGTAGTATCTGAGAGTTATTACATTCTAGTCTGTAGTATCTGAGAGTTATTACATTCTAGTCTGTAGTATCTGAGAGTTATTACATTCTAGTGTGTAGTATCTGAGAGTTATTACATTCTTCTAGTGTAGTATCTGAGAGTTATTACATTCTAGTCTGTAGTTATTACATTCTAGTCAGTAGTATCTGATAGTTATTACATTCTAGTGTGTAGTATCTGAGAGTTATTACATTCTAGTGTGTAGTATCTGAGAGTTATTACATTCTAGTCTGTAGTTATTACATTCTAGTCTGTAGTATATGAGAGTTATTACATTCTAGTCTGTAGTATCTGAGAGTTATTACATTCTAGTCTGTAGTATCTGAGAGTTATTACATTCTAGTCTGTAGTTATTACATTCTAGTCTGTAGTATCTGAGAGTTATTACATTCTAATCTGTAGTATCTGAGAGTTATTACATTCTAGTCTGTAGTATATGAGAGTTATTACAGTCTAGTCTGTAGTTATTACATTCTAGTCTGTAGTATCTGAGAGTTATTACATTCTAGTGTGTAGTATCTGAGAGTTATTACATTCTAGTGTGTAGTATCTGAGAGTTATTACATTCTAGTCTGTAGTTATTACATTCTAGTCTGTAGTATCTGAGAGTTATTACATTCTAGTCTGTAGTATATGAGAGTTATTACAGTCTAATCTGTAGTCATTACATTCTAGTCTGTAGTATCTGAGAGTTATTACATTCTAGTCTGTAGTCATTACATTCTAGTCTGTAGTTATTACAGTATAGTCTGTAGTTATTACATTCTAGTCTGTAGTATCTGAGAGTTATTACATTCTAGTCTAGCAGTTATTACATTCTAGTCTGTAGTATCTGAGAGTTATTACATTCTAGTCTGTAGTATCTGAGAGTTATTACATTCTAGTCTGTAGTTATTACATTCTAGTCTGTAGTATATGAGAGTTATTACATTCTAGTCTGTAGTTATTACATTCTAGTCTGTAGTTATTACATTCTAGTGTGTAGTATCTGAGAGTTATTACAGTCTAGTGTGTAGTATCTGAGAGTTATTACATTATAGTCTGTAGTATCTGAGAGTTATTACATTCTAGTCTGTAGTATCTGAGAGTTATTACATTCTAGTCTGTAGTATCTGAGAGTTATTACATTCTAGTCTGTAGTATCTGAGAGTTATTACATTCTAGTCTGTAGTATCTGAGAGTTATTACATTCTAGTGTGTAGTATATGAGAGTTATTACATTCTAGTCTGTAGTTATTACATTCTAGTCAGTAGTATCTGATAGTTATTACATTCTAGTGTGTAGTATCTGAGAGTTATTACATTCTAGTGTGTAGTATCTGAGAGTTATTACATTCTAGTCTGTAGTTATTACATTCTAGTCTGTAGTATATGAGAGTTATTACATTCTAGTCTGTAGTATCTGAGAGTTATTACATTCTAGTCTGTAGTATCTGAGAGTTATTACATTCTAGTCTGTAGTTATTACATTCTAGTCTGTAGTATCTGAGAGTTATTACATTCTAATCTGTAGTATCTGAGAGTTATTACATTCTAGTCTGTAGTATATGAGAGTTATTACAGTCTAGTCTGTAGTTATTACATTCTAGTCTGTAGTATCTGAGAGTTATTACATTCTAGTGTGTAGTATCTGAGAGTTATTACATTCTAGTGTGTAGTATCTGAGAGTTATTACATTCTAGTCTGTAGTTATTACATTCTAGTCTGTAGTATCTGAGAGTTATTACATTCTAGTCTGTAGTATCTGAGAGTTATTACATTCTAGTCTGTAGTCATTACATTCTAGTCTGTAGTTATTACAGTATAGTCTGTAGTTATTACATTCTAGTCTGTAGTATCTGAGAGTTATTACATTCTAGTCTGCAGTTATTACATTCTAGTCTGTAGTATCTGAGAGTTATTACATTCTAGTCTGTAGTTATTACATTCTAGTCTGTAGTATATGAGAGTTATTACATTCTAGTCTGTAGTTATTACATTCTAGTCTGTAGTATATGAGAGTTATTACATTCTAGTCTGTAGTTATTACATTCTAGTCTGTAGTATCTGAGAGTTATTACATTCTAGTCTGAGAGTTATTACATTCTAGTCTGTAGTTATTACATTCTAGTGTGTAGTATCTGAGAGTTATTACAGTCTAGTCTGTAGTATCTGAGAGTTATTACAGTCTAGTCTGTAGTATCTGATAGTTATTACAGTCTAGTGTGTAGTATCTGAGAGTTATTACATTCTAGTGTGTAGTATATGAGAGTTATTACATTCTAGTCTGTAGTTATTACATTCTAGTCTGTAGTATCTGAGAGTTATTACATTCTAGTCTGTAGTATCTGAGAGTTATTACATTCTAGTCTGTAGTATCTGAGAGTTATTACATTCTAGTCTGTAGTATCTGAGAGTTATTACATTCTAGTCTGTAGTTATTACATTCTAGTCTGTAGTATCTGAGAGTTATTACATTCTAGTCTGTAGTATCTGAGAGTTATTACATCTAGTCTGTAGTATCTGAGAGTTATTACATTCTAGTCTGTAGTATCTGAGAGTTATTACATACTAGTCTGTAGTATCTGAGAGTTATTACATTCTAGTGTGTAGTATCTGAGAGTTATTACATTCTAGTCTGTAGTATCTGAGAGTTATTACATTCTAGTCTGTAGTATCTGAGAGTTATTACATTACTAGTCTGTAGTATCTGAGAGTTATTACATTCTAGTGTGTAGTATATGAGAGTTATTACATTCTAGTCTGTAGTTATTACATTCTAGTCAGTAGTATCTGTCTAGTTATTACATTCTAGTCTGTAGTATCTGAGAGTTATTACATTCTAGTCTGTAGTATCTGAGAGTTATTACATTCTAGTGTGTAGTATCTGAGAGTTATTACATTCTAGTGTGTAGTATCTGAGAGTTATTACATTCTAGTCTGTAGTTATTACATTCTAGTCTGTAGTATATGAGAGTTATTACATTCTAGTCTGTAGTATCTGAGAGTTATTACATTCTAGTCTGTAGTATCTGAGAGTTATTACATTCTAGTCTGTAGTTATTACATTCTAGTCTGTAGTATCTGAGAGTTATTACATTCTAGTCTGTAGTTATTACATTCTAGTCTGTAGTATCTGAGAGTTATTACATTCTAGTGTGTAGTATCTGAGAGTTATTACAGTCTAGTGTGTGGTATCTGAGAGTTATTACAGTCTAGTGTGTAGTATCTGAGAGTTATTACATTATAGTCTGTAGTATCTGAGAGTTATTACATTCTAGTCTGTAGTTATTACATTCTAGTCTGTAGTATCTGAGAGTTATTACATTCTAGTCTGTAGTATCTGAGAGTTATTACATACTAGTCTGTAGTATCTGAGAGTTATTACATTCTAGTCTGTAGTATCTGAGAGTTATTACATACTAGTCTGTAGTATCTGAGAGTTATTACATTCTAGTCTGTAGTATCTGAGAGTTATTACATACTAGTCTGTAGTATCTGAGAGTTATTACATTCTAGTGTGTAGTATCTGAGAGTTATTACATTCTAGTCTGTAGTATCTGAGAGTTATTACATTCTAGTCTGTAGTATCTGAGAGTTATTACATTCTAGTGTGTAGTATCTGAGAGTTATTACATTCTAGTGTGTAGTATCTGAGAGTTATTACATTCTAGTCTGTAGTTATTACATTCTAGTCAGTAGTATCTGATAGTTATTACATTCTAGTGTGTAGTATCTGAGAGTTATTACATTCTAGTGTGTAGTATCTGAGAGTTATTACATTCTAGTCTGTAGTTATTACATTCTAGTCTGTAGTATATGAGAGTTATTACATTCTAGTCTGTAGTATCTGAGAGTTATTACATTCTAGTCTGTAGTATCTGAGAGTTATTACATTCTAGTCTGTAGTTATTACATTCTAGTCTGTAGTATCTGAGAGTTATTACATTCTAATCTGTAGTATCTGAGAGTTATTACATTCTAGTCTGTAGTATATGAGAGTTATTACAGTCTAGTCTGTAGTTATTACATTCTAGTCTGTAGTATCTGAGAGTTATTACATTCTAGTGTGTAGTATCTGAGAGTTATTACATTCTAGTGTGTAGTATCTGAGAGTTATTACATTCTAGTCTGTAGTTATTACATTCTAGTCTGTAGTATCTGAGAGTTATTACATTCTAGTCTGTAGTATATGAGAGTTATTACAGTCTAATCTGTAGTCATTACATTCTAGTCTGTAGTATCTGAGAGTTATTACATTCTAGTCTGTAGTCATTACATTCTAGTCTGTAGTTATTACAGTATAGTCTGTAGTTATTACATTCTAGTCTGTAGTATCTGAGAGTTATTACATTCTAGTCTGCAGTTATTACATTCTAGTCTGTAGTATCTGAGAGTTATTACATTCTAGTCTGTAGTATCTGAGAGTTATTACATTCTAGTCTGTAGTTATTACATTCTAGTCTGTAGTATATGAGAGTTATTACATTCTAGTCTGTAGTTATTACATTCTAGTCTGTAGTTATTACATTCTAGTGTGTAGTATCTGAGAGTTATTACAGTCTAGTGTGTAGTATCTGAGAGTTATTACATTATAGTCTGTAGTATCTGAGAGTTATTACATTCTAGTCTGTAGTATCTGAGAGTTATTACATTCTAGTCTGTAGTATCTGAGAGTTATTACATTCTAGTCTGTAGTATCTGAGAGTTATTACATTCTAGTCTGTAGTATCTGAGAGTTATTACATTCTAGTGTGTAGTATATGAGAGTTATTACATTCTAGTCTGTAGTTATTACATTCTAGTCAGTAGTATCTGATAGTTATTACATTCTAGTGTGTAGTATCTGAGAGTTATTACATTCTAGTGTGTAGTATCTGAGAGTTATTACATTCTAGTCTGTAGTTATTACATTCTAGTCTGTAGTATATGAGAGTTATTACATTCTAGTCTGTAGTATCTGAGAGTTATTACATTCTAGTCTGTAGTATCTGAGAGTTATTACATTCTAGTCTGTAGTTATTACATTCTAGTCTGTAGTATCTGAGAGTTATTACATTCTAATCTGTAGTATCTGAGAGTTATTACATTCTAGTCTGTAGTATATGAGAGTTATTACAGTCTAGTCTGTAGTTATTACATTCTAGTCTGTAGTATCTGAGAGTTATTACATTCTAGTGTGTAGTATCTGAGAGTTATTACATTCTAGTGTGTAGTATCTGAGAGTTATTACATTCTAGTCTGTAGTTATTACATTCTAGTCTGTAGTATCTGAGAGTTATTACATTCTAGTCTGTAGTATATGAGAGTTATTACAGTCTAATCTGTAGTCATTACATTCTAGTCTGTAGTTATTACAGTATAGTCTGTAGTTATTACATTCTAGTCTGTAGTATCTGAGAGTTATTACATTCTAGTCTGCAGTTATTACATTCTAGTCTGTAGTATCTGAGAGTTATTACAGTCTAGTCTGTAGTATCTGAGAGTTATTACAGTCTAGTCTGTAGTATTGACATTATTAGTCTGTAGTATCTGAGAGTTATTACATTCTAGTCTGTAGTATCTGAGAGTTATTACATTCTAGTCTGTAGTTATTACATTCTAGTCTGTAGTATCTGAGAGTTATTACATTCTAGTCTGTAGTTATTACATTCTAGTCTGTAGTATCTGATAGTTATTACAGTCTAGTCTGTAGTATCTGATAGTTATTACAGTCTAGTCTGTAGTATCTGAGAGTTATTACATTCTAGTCTGTAGTATCTGATAGTTATTACAGTCTAGTCTGTAGTATCTGAGAGTTATTACATTCTAGTCTGTAGTATCTGAGAGTTATTACATTCTAGTCTGTAGTTATTACATTCTAGTCTGTAGTATCTGAGAGTTATTACATTCTAGTCTGTAGTATCTGAGAGTTATTACATTCTAGTCTGTAGTATCTGAGAGTTATTACATTCTAGTCTGTAGTATCTGAGAGTTATTACATTCTAGTCTGTAGTATCTGAGAGTTATTACATTCTAGTCTGTAGTTATTACATTCTAGTCTGTAGTATCTGAGAGTTATTACATTCTAGTCTGAGAGTTATTACATTCTAGTCTGTAGTTATTACATTCTAGTCTGTAGTATATGAGAGTTATTACATTCTAGTCTGTAGTTATTACATTCTAGTCTGTAGTATCTGAGAGTTATTACATTCTAGTCTGTAGTTATATTCTAGTCTGTAGTTATTACATTCTAGTCTGTAGTATCTGAGAGTTATTACATTCTAGTCTGTAGTATCTGATAGTTATTACATTCTAGTGTGTAGTATCTGAGAGTTATTACATTCTAGTCTGTAGTATCTGAGAGTTATTACATTCTAGTCTGTAGTTATTACATTCTAGTCTGTAGTATCTGAGAGTTATTACATTCTAGTCTGTAGTTATTACATTCTAGTCTGTAGTATCTGATAGTTATTACAGTCTAGTCTGTAGTATCTGATAGTTATTACAGTCTAGTCTGTAGTATCTGAGAGTTATTACATTCTAGTCTGTAGTATCTAATAGTTATTACAGTCTAGTCTGTAGTATCTGATAGTTATTACAGTCTAGTCTGTAGTATCTGAGAGTTATTACATTCTAGTCTGTAGTATCTGAGAGTTATTACATTCTAGTCTGTAGTATCTGAGAGTTATTACATTCTAGTCTGTAGTTATTACATTCTAGTCTGTAGTATCTGAGAGTTATTACATTCTAGTATCTGAGAGTTATTACATTCTAGTCTGTAGTATCTGAGAGTTATTACATTCTAGTCTGTAGTATCTGAGAGTTATTACATTCTAGTCTGAGAGTTATTACATTCTAGTCTGTAGTTATTACATTCTAGTCTGTAGTATCTGAGAGTTATTACATTCTAGTCTGTAGTATCTGAGAGTTATCTAGTCTGTAGTCATTACATTCTAGTCTGTAGTATCTGAGAGTTATTACATTCTAGTCTGTAGTATCTGAGAGTTATTACATTCTAGTCTGTAGTATCTGAGAGTTATTACATTCTAGTCTGTAGTTATTACATTCTAGTCTGTAGTATCTGAGAGTTATTACATTCTAGTCTGTAGTATCTGAGAGTTATTACATTCTAGTCTGTAGTATCTGAGAGTTATTACATTCTAGTCTGTAGTATCTGAGAGTTATTACATTCTAGTCTGTAGTATCTGAGTTATTACATTCTAGTCTGTAGTTATTACATTCTAGTCTGTAGTATCTGAGAGTTATTACATTCTAGTCTAGTCTGAGAGTTATTACATTCTAGTCTGTAGTATCTGAGAGTTATTACATTCTAGTCTGTAGTATCTGAGAGTTATTACATTCTAGTGTGTAGTATCTGAGAGTTATTACATTCTAGTCTGTAGTTATTACATTCTAGTCTGTAGTATCTGAGAGTTATTACATTCTAGTCTGTAGTATCTGAGAGTTATTACATTCTAGTCTGTAGTATCTGAGAGTTATTACATTCTAGTCTGTAGTATCTGAGAGTTATTACATTCTAGTCTGTAGTATCTGAGAGTTATTACATTCTAGTCTGTAGTTATTACATTCTAGTCTGTAGTATCTGAGAGTTATTACATTCTAGTCTGAGAGTTATTACATTCTAGTCTGTAGTTATTACATTCTAGTCTGTAGTATATGAGAGTTATTACATTCTAGTCTGTAGTTATTACATTCTAGTCTGTAGTATCTGAGAGTTATTACATTCTAGTCTGATAGTTATAACATTCTAGTCTGTAGTTATTACATTCTAGTGTGTAGTATCTGAGAGTTATTACAGTCTAGTCTGTAGTATCTGATAGTTATTACAGTCTAGTGTGTAGTATCTGAGAGTTATTACATTCTAGTCTGTAGTATCTGAGAGTTATTACATTCTAGTCTGTAGTTATTACATTCTAGTCTGTAGTATCTGAGAGTTATTACATTCTAGTCTGTAGTTATTACATTCTAGTCTGTAGTATCTGATAGTTATTACAGTCTAGTCTGTAGTATCTGATAGTTATTACAGTCTAGTCTGTAGTATCTGAGAGTTATTACATTCTAGTCTGTAGTATCTAATAGTTATTACAGTCTAGTCTGTAGTATCTGATAGTTATTACAGTCTAGCCTGTAGTATCTGAGAGTTATTACATTCTAGTGTGTAGTATCTGAGAGTTATTACATTATAGTCTGTAGTATCTGAGAGTTATTACATTCTAGTCTGTAGTTATTACATTCTAGTCTGTAGTATCTGAGAGTTATTACATTCTAGTGTGTAGTATCTGAGAGTTATTACATTCTAGTGTGTAGTATCTGAGAGTTATTACATTCTAGTGTGTAGTATCTGAGAGTTATTACATTCTAGTGTGTAGTATCTGAGAGTTATTACATTCTAGTCTGTAGTTATTACATTCTAGTCTGTAGTATCTGAGAGTTATTACATTCTAGTCTGTAGTATATGAGAGTTATTACAGTCTAGTCTGTAGTCATTACATTCTAGTCTGTAGTATCTGAGAGTTATTACATTCTAGTCTGTAGTATCTGAGAGTCATTACATTCTAGTGTGTAGTATCTGAGAGTTATTACATTCTAGTCTGTAGTTATTACATTCTAGTCTGTAGTATCTGAGAGTTATTACATTCTAGTCTGTAGTATCTGAGAGTTATTACATTCTAGTCTGTAGTATCTGAGAGTTATTACATTCTAGTCTGTAGTATCTGAGAGTTATTACATTCTAGTCTGTAGTATCTGAGAGTTATTACATTCTAGTCTGTAGTTATTACATTCTAGTCTGTAGTATCTGAGAGTTATTACATTCTAGTCTGAGAGTTATTACATTCTAGTCTGTAGTATATGAGAGTTATTACATTCTAGTGTGTAGTATCTGAGAGTTATTACATTCTAGTGTGTAGTATCTGAGAGTTATTACATTCTAGTGTGTAGTATCTGAGAGTTATTACATTCTAGTGTGTAGTATCTGAGAGTTAGTACATTCTAGTGTGTAGTATCTGAGAGTTATTACATTCTAGTCTGTAGTTATTACATTCTAGTCTGTAGTATCTGAGAGTTATTACATTCTAGTCTGTAGTATATGAGAGTTATTACAGTCTAGTCTGTAGTCATTACATTCTAGTCTGTAGTATCTGAGAGTTATTACATTCTAGTCTGTAGTCATTACATTCTAGTCTGTAGTTATTACAGTCTAGTCTGTAGTTATTACATTCTAGTCTGTAGTTATTACAGTCTAGTCTGTAGTTATTACATTCTAGTCTGTAGTATCTGAGCGTTATTACATTCTAGTCTGCAGTTATTACATTCTAGTCTGTAGTATCTGAGAGTTATTACATTCTAGTCTGTAGTTATTACATTCTAGTCTGTAGTATCTGAGAGTTATTACATTCTAGTCTGAGAGTTATTACATTCTAGTCTGTAGTTATTACATTCTAGTCTGTAGTATATGAGAGTTATTACATTCTAGTCTGTAGTTATTACATTCTAGTCTGTAGTTATTACATTCTAGTGTGTAGTATCTGAGAGTTATTACAGTCTAGTCTGTAGTATCTGAGAGTTATTACAGTCTAGTCTGTAGTATCTGATAGTTATTACAGTCTAGTGTGTAGTATCTGAGAGTTATTACATTCTAGTCTGTAGTATCTGAGAGTTATTACATTCTAGTCTGTAGTTATTACATTCTAGTCTGTAGTATCTGAGAGTTATTACATTCTAGTCTGTAGTTATTACATTCTAGTCTGTAGTATCTGATAGTTATTAGTCTAGTCTGTAGTATCTGATAGTTATTACAGTCTAGTCTGTAGTATCTGAGAGTTATTACATTCTAGTCTGTAGTATCTGATAGTTATTACAGTCTAGTCTGTAGTATCTGATAGTTATTACAGTCTAGTCTGTAGTATCTGAGAGTTATTACATTCTAGTGTGTAGTATCTGAGAGTTATTACATTATAGTCTGTAGTTATTACATTCTAGTGTGTAGTATCTGAGAGTTATTACATTCTAGTCTGTAGTATTTGAGAGTTATTACATTCTAGTCTGTAGTTATTACATTCTAGTCTGTAGTATCTGAGAGTTATTACATTCTAGTCTGTAGTATCTGAGAGTTATTACATTCTAGTCTGTAGTATCTGATAGTTATTACATTCTAGTCTGTAGTTATGACATTCTAGTCTGTAGTATCTGAGAGTTATTACATTCTAGTCTGTAGTTATTACATTCTAGTCTGTAGTATCTGAGAGTTATTACATTCTAGTCTGTAGTATCTGAGAGTTATTACATTCTAGTCTGTAGTTATTACATTCTAGTCTGTAGTATCTGAGAGTTATTACATTCTAGTCTGTAGTTATTACATTCTAGTCTGTAGTATCTGAGAGTTATTACATTCTAGTCTGTAGTTATTACATTCTAGTCTGTAGTATCTGAGAGTTATTACATTCTAGTCTGTAGTATATGAGAATTATTACATTCTAGTGTGTAGTATCTGAGAGTTATTACATTATAGTCTGCAGTTATTACATTCTAGTCTGTAGTATCTGAGAGTTATTACAGTCTAGTCTGTAGTTATTACATTCTAGTCTGTAGTATCTGAGAGTTATTACATTCTAGTTTGTAGTATCTGAGAGTTATTACATTCTAGTCTGTAGTATCTGAGAGTTATTACATTCTAGTCTGTAGTATCTGAGAGTTATTACATTCTAGTCTGTAGTATCTGAGAGTTATTACATTCTAGTCTGTAGTATATGAGAGTTATTACATTCTAGTCTGTAGTATCTGAGAGTTATTACATTCTAGTCTGTAGTATCTGAGAGTTATTACATTCTAGTCTGTAGTATATGAGAGTTATTACAGTCTAGTCTGTAGTTATTACATTCTAGTCTGTAGTATATGAGAGTTATTACATTCTAGTCTGTAGTATCTGAGAGTTATTACATTCTAGTCTGTAGTTATTACATTCTAGTCTGTAGTATCTGAGAGTTATTACATTCTAGTCTGTAGTTATTACATTCTAGTCTGTAGTATCTGAGAGTTATTACATTCTAGTCTGTAGTATCTGAGAGTTATTACATTCTAGTCTGTAGTTATTACATTCTAGTCTGTAGTATCTGAGAGTTATTACATTCTAGTCTGTAGTTATTACATTCTAGTCTGTAGTATCTGAGAGTTATTACATTCTAGTCTGTAGTATCTGAGAGTTATTACATTCTAGTCTGTAGTTATTACATCTAGTCTGTAGTTATTACATTCTAGTCTAGTATATGAGAGTTATTACATTCTAGTCTGTAGTATCTGAGAGTTATTACATTCTAGTCTGTAGTTATTACATTCTAGTCTGTAGTATCTGAGAGTTATTACATTCTAGTCTGTAGTATCTGAGAGTTATTACATTCTAGTCTGTAGTTATTACATTCTAGTCTGTAGTATCTGAGAGTTATTACATTCTAGTCTGTAGTTATTACATTCTAGTCTGTAGTTATTACATTCTAGTCTGTAGTATCTGAGAGTTATTACATTCTAGTCTGTAGTTATTACATTCTAGTCTGTAGTATCTGAGAGTTATTACATTCTAGTCTGTAGTATATGAGAGTTAGTCTGTCTAGTCTGAGAGTTATTACATTCTAGTCTGTAGTATATGAGATTCTATTAGTATCTGAGAGTTATTACAGTCTAGTCTGTAGTATCTGATAGTTATTACAGTCTAGTGTGTAGTATCTGAGAGTTATTACATTCTAGTCTGTAGTATCTGAGAGTTATTACATTCTAGTCTGTAGTTATTACATTCTAGTCTGTAGTATCTGAGAGTTATTACATTCTAGTCTGTAGTTATTACATTCTAGTCTGTAGTATCTGATAGTTATTACAGTCTAGTCTGTAGTATCTGATAGTTATTACAGTCTAGTCTGTAGTATCTGAGAGTTATTACATTCTAGTCTGTAGTATCTGATAGTTATTACAGTCTAGTCTGTAGTATCTGATAGTTATTACAGTCTAGCCTGTAGTATCTGAGAGTTATTACATTCTAGTGTGTAGTATCTGAGAGTTATTACATTATAGTCTGTAGTATCTGAGAGTTATTACATTCTAGTCTGTAGTTATTACATTCTAGTCTGTAGTATCTGAGAGTTATTACATTCTAGTGTGTAGTATCTGAGAGTTATTACATTCTAGTCTGTAGTATCTGAGAGTTATTACATTCTAGTGTGTAGTATCTGAGAGTTATTACATTCTAGTGTGTAGTATCTGAGAGTTATTACATTCTAGTCTGTAGTTATTACATTCTAGTCTGTAGTATCTGAGAGTTATTACATTCTAGTCTGTAGTATATGAGAGTTATTACAGTCTAGTCTGTAGTCATTACATTCTAGTCTGTAGTATCTGAGAGTTATTACATTCTAGTCTGTAGTATCTGAGAGTCATTACATTCTAGTGTGTAGTATCTGAGAGTTATTACATTCTAGTCTGTAGTTATTACATTCTAGTCTGTAGTATCTGAGAGTTATTACATTCTAGTCTGTAGTATCTGAGAGTTATTACATTCTAGTCTGTAGTATCTGAGAGTTATTACATTCTAGTCTGTAGTATCTGAGAGTTATTACATTCTAGTCTGTAGTATCTGAGAGTTATTACATTCTAGTCTGTAGTTATTACATTCTAGTCTGTAGTATCTGAGAGTTATTACATTCTAGTCTGAGAGTTATTACATTCTAGTCTGTAGTTATTACATTCTAGTCTGTAGTATATGAGAGTTATTACATTCTAGTGTGTAGTATCTGAGAGTTATTACATTCTAGTGTGTAGTATCTGAGAGTTATTACATTCTAGTGTGTAGTATCTGAGAGTTAGTACATTCTAGTGTGTAGTATCTGAGAGTTATTACATTCTAGTCTGTAGTTATTACATTCTAGTCTGTAGTATCTGAGAGTTATTACATTCTAGTCTGTAGTATATGAGAGTTATTACAGTCTAGTCTGTAGTCATTACATTCTAGTCTGTAGTATCTGAGAGTTATTACATTCTAGTCTGTAGTCATTACATTCTAGTCTGTAGTTATTACATTCTAGTCTGTAGTTATTACAGTCTAGTCTGTAGTTATTACATTCTAGTCTGTAGTTATTACAGTCTAGTCTGTAGTTATTACATTCTAGTCTGTAGTATCTGAGCGTTATTACATTCTAGTCTGCAGTTATTACATTCTAGTCTGTAGTATCTGAGAGTTATTACATTCTAGTCTGTAGTTATTACATTCTAGTCTGTAGTATCTGAGAGTTATTACATTCTAGTCTGAGAGTTATTACATTCTAGTCTGTAGTTATTACATTCTAGTCTGTAGTATATGAGAGTTATTACATTCTAGTCTGTAGTTATTACATTCTAGTCTGTAGTTATTACATTCTAGTGTGTAGTATCTGAGAGTTATTACAGTCTAGTCTGTAGTATCTGAGAGTTATTACAGTCTAGTCTGTAGTATCTGATAGTTATTACAGTCTAGTGTGTAGTATCTGAGAGTTATTACATTCTAGTCTGTAGTATCTGAGAGTTATTACATTCTAGTCTGTAGTTATTACATTCTAGTCTGTAGTATCTGAGAGTTATTACATTATAGTCTGTAGTTATTACATTCTAGTCTGTAGTATCTGATAGTTATTACAGTCTAGTCTGTAGTATCTGATAGTTATTACAGTCTAGTCTGTAGTATCTGAGAGTTATTACATTCTAGTCTGTAGTATCTGATAGTTATTACAGTCTAGTCTGTAGTATCTGATAGTTACTACAGTCTAGTCTGTAGTATCTGAGAGTTATTACATTCTAGTGTGTAGTATCTGAGAGTTATTACATTCTAGTCTGTAGTTATCTGTAGTCTGAGTTATTACATTCTAGTCTGTAGTATTGAGAGTTATTACAGTCTAGTCTGTAGTATCTGATAGTTATTACAGTCTAGTCTGTAGTATCTGAGAGTTATTACATTCTAGTCTGTAGTATCTGAGAGTTATTACATTCTAGTCTGTAGTTATTACATTCTAGTCTGTAGTATCTGAGAGTTATTACATTCTAGTCTGTAGTTATTACATTCTAGTCTGTAGTATCTGATAGTTATTACAGTCTAGTCTGTAGTATCTGATAGTTATTACAGTCTAGTCTGTAGTATCTGAGAGTTATTACATTCTAGTCTGTAGTATCTGAGAGTTATTACATTCTAGTCTGTAGTATCTGATAGTTATTACAGTCTAGTCTGTAGTATCTGAGAGTTATTACATTCTAGTCTGTAGTATCTGAGAGTTATTACATTCTAGTCTGTAGTATCTGAGAGTTATTACATTCTAGTCTGTAGTTATTACATTCTAGTCTGTAGTATCTGAGAGTTATTACATTCTAGTCTGTAGTATCTGAGAGTTATTACATTCTAGTGTGTAGTATCTGAGAGTTATTACATTCTAGTGTGTAGTATCTGAGAGTTATTACATTCTAGTGTGTAGTATCTGAGAGTTATTACATTCTAGTCTGTAGTTATTACATTCTAGTCTGTAGTATCTGAGAGTTATTACATTCTAGTCTGTAGTATATGAGAGTTATTACATTCTAGTCTGTAGTCATTACATTCTAGTCTGTAGTATCTGAGAGTTATTACATTCTAGTCTGTAGTATCTGAGAGTTATTACATTCTAGTCTGTAGTATCTGAGAGTTATTACATTCTAGTCTGTAGTTATTACATTCTAGTCTGTAGTATCTGAGAGTTATTACATTCTAGTCTGTAGTATCTGAGAGTTATTACATTCTAGTCTGTAGTATCTGAGAGTTATTACATTCTAGTCTGTAGTATCTGAGAGTTATTACATTCTAGTCTGTAGTATCTGAGAGTTATTACATTCTAGTCTGTAGTTATTACATTCTAGTCTGTAGTATCTGAGAGTTATTACATTCTAGTCTGAGAGTTATTACATTCTAGTCTGTAGTATATGAGAGTTATTACATTCTAGTCTGTAGTATCTGAGAGTTATTACATTCTAGTGTGTAGTATCTGAGAGTTATTACATTCTAGTCTGTAGTATCTGAGAGTTATTACATTCTAGTGTAGTATCTAAGAGTTATTACATTCTAGTCTGTAGTATCTGAGAGTTATTACATTCTAGTCTGTAGTTATTACATTCTAGTCTGTAGTATCTGAGAGTTATTACATTCTAGTCTGTAGTAGTAGTTATTACAGTCTAGTCTGTAGTTATTACATTCTAGTCTGTAGTATCTGAGAGTTATTACATTCTAGTCTGTAGTATCTAGTCTGAGTTATTACAGTCTAGTCTGTAGTTATTACATTCTAGTCTGTAGTTATTACATTCTAGTCTGTAGTTATTACATTCTAGTCTGTGTATCTGAGTTATTACATTCTAGTCTGTAGTTATTACATTCTAGTCTGTAGTATATGAGAGTTATTACATTCTAGTCTGTAGTTATTACATTCTAGTCTGTAGTATCTGAGAGTTATTACATTCTAGTCTGAGAGTTATTACATTCTAGTCTGTAGTTATTACATTCTAGTGTGTAGTATCTGAGAGTTATTACATTCTAGTCTGTAGTTATTACATTCTAGTCTGTAGTTATTACATTCTAGTCTGTAGTATATGAGAGTTATTACATTCTAGTCTGAGAGTTATTACATTCTAGTCTGTAGTATCTGATAGTTATTACAGTCTAGTGTGTAGTATCTGAGAGTTATTACATTCTAGTCTGTAGTATCTGAGAGTTATTACATTCTAGTCTGTAGTTATTACATTCTAGTCTGTAGTATCTGAGAGTTATTACATTCTAGTCTGTAGTTATTACATTCTAGTCTGTAGTATCTGATAGTTATTACAGTCTAGTCTGTAGTATCTGATAGTTATTACAGTCTAGTCTGTAGTATCTGAGAGTTATTACATTCTAGTCTGTAGTATCTGATAGTTATTACAGTCTAGTCTGTAGTATCTGATAGTTATTACAGTCTAGTCTGTAGTATCTGAGAGTTATTACATTCTAGTGTGTAGTATCTGAGAGTTATTACATTCTAGTCTGTAGTTATTACATTCTAGTCTGTAGTATCTGAGAGTTATTACATTCTAGTCTGTAGTATTTGAGAGTTATTACATTCTAGTCTGTAGTTATTACATTCTAGTCTGTAGTATCTGAGAGTTATTACATTCTAGTCTGTAGTATCTGAGAGTTATTACATTCTAGTCTGTAGTATCTGAGAGTTATTACATTCTAGTCTGTAGTTATTACATTCTAGTCTGTAGTATCTGAGAGTTATTACATTCTAGTCTGTAGTTATTACATTCTAGTCTGTAGTATCTGAGAGTTATTACATTCTAGTCTGTAGTATCTGAGAGTTATTACATTCTAGTCTGTAGTTATTACATTCTAGTCTGTAGTATCTGAGAGTTATTACATTCTAGTCTGTAGTTATTACATTCTAGTCTGTAGTATCTGAGAGTTATTACATTCTAGTCTGTAGTTATTACATTCTAGTCTGTAGTATCTGAGAGTTATTACATTCTAGTCTGTAGTATATGAGAGTTATTACATTCTAGTCTGTAGTATCTGAGAGTTATTACATTATAGTCTGCAGTTATTACATTCTAGTCTGTAGTATCTGAGAGTTATTACAGTCTAGTCTGTAGTTATTACATTCTAGTCTGTAGTATCTGAGAGTTATTACATTCTAGTCTGTAGTATCTGAGAGTTATTACATTCTAGTCTGTAGTATCTGAGAGTTATTACATTCTAGTCTGTAGTATCTGAGAGTTATTACATTCTAGTCTGTAGTATCTGAGAGTTATTACATTCTAGTCTGTAGTATCTGAGAGTTATTACATTCTAGTCTGTAGTATCTGAGAGTTATTACATTCTAGTCTGTAGTATCTGAGAGTTATTACATTCTAGTCTGTAGTATATGAGAGTTATTACAGTCTAGTCTGTAGTTATTACATTCTAGTCTGTAGTATATGAGAGTTATTACATTCTAGTCTGTAGTATCTGAGAGTTATTACATTCTAGTCTGTAGTTATTACATTCTAGTCTGTAGTATCTGAGAGTTATTACAGTCTAGTCTGTAGTTATTACATTCTAGTCTGTAGTTATTACATTCTAGTCTGTAGTATCTGAGAGTTATTACATTCTAGTCTGTAGTATTACATTATTAGTCTCTAGTATCTGAGAGTTATTACATTCTAGTATCTGTAGTTATTACATTCTAGTCTGTAGTATCTGAGAGTTATTACATTCTAGTCTGTAGTCTGAGAGTTATTACATTCTAGTCTGTAGTATCTGAGAGTTATTACATTCTAGTCTGTAGTATCTGAGAGTTATTACATTCTAGTCTGTTATTACATTCTATCTGAGAGTTATTACATTCTAGTCTGTAGTATCTGAGAGTTATTACATTCTAGTCTGTAGTTATTACATTCTAGTCTGTAGTATCTGAGAGTTATTACATTCTAGTCTGTAGTTATTACATTCTAGTCTGTAGTTATTACATTCTAGTCTGTAGTATCTGAGAGTTATTACATTCTAGTCTGTAGTTATTACATTCTAGTCTGTAGTATCTGAGAGTTATTACATTCTAGTCTGTAGTATATTGAGAGTTATTACATTCTAGTCTGAGAGTTATTACATTCTAGTCTGTAGTTATTACATTCTAGTGTGTAGTATCTGAGAGTTATTACAGTCTAGTCTGTAGTATCTGATAGTTATTACAGTCTAGTGTGTAGTATCTGAGAGTTATTACATTCTAGTCTGTAGTATCTGAGAGTTATTACATTCTAGTCTGTAGTTATTACATTCTAGTCTGTAGTATCTGAGAGTTATTACATTCTAGTCTGTAGTTATTACATTCTAGTCTGTAGTATCTGATAGTTATTACAGTCTAGTCTGTAGTATCTGATAGTTATTACAGTCTAGTCTGTAGTATCTGAGAGTTATTACATTCTAGTCTGTAGTATCTGATAGTTATTACAGTCTAGTCTGTAGTATCTGATAGTTATTACAGTCTAGCCTGTAGTATCTGAGAGTTATTACATTCTAGTCTGTAGTATCTGAGAGTTATTACATTCTAGTCTGTAGTATCTGAGAGTTATTACATTCTAGTCTGTAGTTATTACATTCTAGTCTGTAGTATCTGAGAGTTATTACATTCTAGTGTGTAGTATCTGAGAGTTATTACATTCTAGTCTGTAGTATCTGAGAGTTATTACATTCTAGTGTGTAGTATCTGAGAGTTATTACATTCTAGTGTGTAGTATCTGAGAGTTATTACATTCTAGTCTGTAGTTATTACATTCTAGTCTGTAGTATCTGAGAGTTATTACATTCTAGTCTGTAGTATATGAGAGTTATTACAGTCTAGTCTGTAGTCATTACATTCTAGTCTGTAGTATCTGAGAGTTATTACATTCTAGTCTGTAGTATCTGAGAGTATTACATTCTAGTGTAGTAGTATCTGAGAGTTATTACATTCTAGTCTGTAGTTATTACATTCTAGTCTGTAGTATCTGAGAGTTATTACATTCTAGTCTGTAGTATCTGAGAGTTATTACATTCTAGTCTGTAGTATCTGAGAGTTATTACATTCTAGTCTGTAGTATCTGAGAGTTATTACATTCTAGTCTGTAGTATCTGAGAGTTATTACATTCTAGTCTGTAGTTATTACATTCTAGTCTGTAGTATCTGAGAGTTATTACATTCTAGTCTGAGAGTTATTACATTCTAGTCTGTAGTTATTACATTCTAGTCTGTAGTATCTGAGAGTTATTACATTCTAGTCTGTAGTATCTGAGAGTTATTACATTCTAGTCTGTAGTATCTGAGAGTTATTACATTCTAGTGTGTAGTATCTGAGAGTTAGTACATTCTAGTGTGTAGTATCTGAGAGTTATTACATTCTAGTCTGTAGTTATTACATTCTAGTCTGTAGTATCTGAGAGTTATTACATTCTAGTCTGTAGTATATGAGAGTTATTACAGTCTAGTCTGTAGTCATTACATTCTAGTCTGTAGTATCTGAGAGTTATTACATTCTAGTCTGAGAGTTATTACATTCTAGTCTGTAGTTATTACATTCTAGTCTGTAGTTATTACATTCTAGTGTGTAGTATCTGAGAGTTATTACAGTCTAGTCTGTAGTATCTGATAGTTATTACAGTCTAGTGTGTAGTATCTGAGAGTTATTACATTCTAGTCTGTAGTATCTGAGAGTTATTACATTCTAGTCTGTAGTTATTACATTCTAGTCTGTAGTATCTGAGAGTTATTACATTCTAGTCTGTAGTATATGAGAGTTATTACAGTCTAGTCTGTAGTTATTACATTCTAGTCTGTAGTATCTGAGAGTTATTACATTCTAGTCTGAGAGTTATTACATTCTAGTCTGTAGTTATTACATTCTAGTCTGTAGTATCTGAGAGTTATTACATTCTAGTCTGTAGTATTACATTCTAGTCTGTAGTTATTACATTCTAGTCTGTAGTTATTACAGTCTAGTCTGTAGTTATTACATTCTAGTCTGTAGTTATTATCTAGACTGTAGTTATTACATTCTAGTCTGTAGTATCTGAGAGTTATTACATTCTAGTCTGCAGTTATTACATTCTAGTCTGTAGTATCTGAGAGTTATTACATTCTAGTCTGTAGTTATTACATTCTAGTCTGTAGTATCTGAGAGTTATTACATTCTAGTCTGAGAGTTATTACATTCTAGTCTGTAGTTATTACATTCTAGTCTGTAGTATATGAGAGTTATTACATTCTAGTCTGTAGTCTAGTCTGTAGTTATTACATTCTAGTCTGTAGTATCTGAGAGTTATTACATTCTAGTCTGTAGTATCTGAGAGTTATTACATTCTAGTCTGTAGTATCTGATAGTTATTACATTCTAGTGTGTAGTATCTGAGAGTTATTACATTCTAGTCTGTAGTATCTGAGAGTTATTACATTCTAGTCTGTAGTTATTACATTCTAGTCTGTAGTATCTGAGAGTTATTACATTATAGTCTGTAGTTATTACATTCTAGTCTGTAGTATCTGAGAGTTATTACAGTCTAGTCTGTAGTATCTAGTTATTACAGTAGTCTAGTTATTACATTCTAGTCTGTAGTCTGAGAGTTATTACATTCTAGTCTGTAGTATCTGATAGTTATTACAGTCTAGTCTGTAGTATCTGATAGTTATTACATTCTAGTCTGTAGTATCTGAGAGTTATTACATTCTAGTCTGTAGTATCTGAGAGTTATTACATTCTAGAGTTATTACATTCTAGTCTGTAGTATCTGAGAGTTATTACATTCTAGTCTGTAGTATCTGAGAGTTATTACATTCTAGTCTGTAGTATCTGAGAGTTATTACATTCTAATCTGTAGTATCTGAGAGTTATTACATTCTAGTCTGTAGTATATGAGAGTTATTACAGTCTAGTCTGTAGTTATTACATTCTAGTCTGTAGTATCTGAGAGTTATTACATTCTAGTCTGTAGTATATGAGAGTTATTACAGTCTAGTCTGTAGTTATTACATTCTAGTCTGTAGTATATGAGAGTTATTACAGTCTAATCTGTAGTCATTACATTCTAGTCTGTAGTATCTGAGAGTTATTACATTCTAGTCTGTAGTCATTACATTCTAGTCTGTAGTTATTCTAGTCTGTAGTTATTACATTCTAGTCTGTAGTATCTGAGAGTTATTACATTCTAGTCTGTAGTTATTACATTCTAGTCTGTAGTATCTGAGAGTTATTACATTCTAGTCTGTAGTATCTGAGAGTTATTACATTCTAGTCTGTAGTTATTACATTCTAGTCTGTAGTATATGAGAGTTATTACATTCTAGTCTGTAGTTATTACATTCTAGTCTGTAGTTATTACATTCTAGTCTGTAGTATATGAGAGTTATTACATTCTAGTCTGTAGTTATTACATTCTAGTCTGTAGTATCTGAGAGTTATTACATTCTAGTCTGTAGTTATTACATTCTAGTCTGTAGTTATTACATTCTAGTGTGTAGTATCTGAGAGTTATTACAGTCTAGTCTGTAGTATCTGAGAGTTATTACAGTCTAGTCTGTAGTATCTGATAGTTATTACAGTCTAGTGTGTAGTATCTGAGAGTTATTACATTCTAGTCTGTAGTATCTGAGAGTTATTACATTCTAGTCTGTAGTTATTACATTCTAGTCTGTAGTATCTGAGAGTTATTACATTCTAGTCTGTAGTTATTACATTCTAGTCTGTAGTATCTGATAGTTATTACAGTCTAGTCTGTAGTATCTGATAGTTATTACAGTCTAGTCTGTAGTATCTGAGAGTTATTACATTCTAGTCTGTAGTATCTGATATTACAGTCTAGTCTGTAGTATCTGATAGTTATTACAGTCTAGTCTGTAGTATCTGAGAGTTATTACATTCTAGTCTGTAGTATCTGAGAGTTATTACATTCTAGTCTGTAGTTATTACATTCTAGTCTGTAGTATCTGAGAGTTATTACATTCTAGTCTGTAGTATCTGAGAGTTATTACATTCTAGTCTGTAGTATCTGAGAGTTATTACATTCTAGTCTGTAGTATCTGAGAGTTATTACATTCTAGTCTGTAGTTATTACATTCTAGTCTGTAGTATCTGAGAGTTATTACATTCTAGTCTGAGAGTTATTACATTCTAGTCTGTAGTTATTACATTCTAGTCTGTAGTATCTGAGAGTTATTACATTCTAGTCTGTAGTTATTACATTCTAGTCTGTAGTATCTGAGAGTTATTACATTCTAGTCTGTAGTTATTACATTCTAGTCTGTAGTTATTACATTCTAGTCTGTAGTATCTGAGAGTTATTACAGTCTAGTCTGTAGTATCTGATAGTTATTACAGTCTAGTGTGTAGTATCTGAGAGTTATTACATTCTAGTCTGTAGTATCTGAGAGTTATTACATTCTAGTCTGTAGTTATTACATTCTAGTCTGTAGTATCTGAGAGTTATTACATTCTAGTCTGTAGTTATTACATTCTAGTCTGTAGTATCTGATAGTTATTACAGTCTAGTCTGTAGTATCTGATAGTTATTACAGTCTAGTCTGTAGTATCTGAGAGTTATTACATTCTAGTCTGTAGTATCTGATAGTTATTACAGTCTAGTCTGTAGTATCTGATAGTTATTACAGTCTAGTCTGTAGTATCTGAGAGTTATTACATTCTAGTGTGTAGTATCTGAGAGTTATTACATTCTAGTCTGTAGTATCTGAGAGTTATTACATTCTAGTCTGTAGTTATTACATTCTAGTCTGTAGTATCTGAGAGTTATTACATTCTAGTGTAGTAGTATCTGAGAGTTATTACATTCTAGTCTGTAGTATCTGAGAGTTATTACATTCTAGTGTGTAGTATCTGAGAGTTATTACATTCTAGTGTGTAGTATCTGAGAGTTATTACATTCTAGTCTGTAGTTATTACATTCTAGTCTGTAGTATCTGAGAGTTATTACATTCTAGTCTGTAGTATATGAGAGTTATTACATTCTAGTCTGTAGTCATTACATTCTAGTCTGTAGTATCTGAGAGTTATTACATTCTAGTCTGTAGTATCTGAGAGTTATTACATTCTAGTGTGTAGTATCTGAGAGTTATTACATTCTAGTCTGTAGTTATTACATTCTAGTCTGTAGTATCTGAGAGTTATTACATTCTAGTCTGTAGTATCTGAGAGTTATTACATTCTAGTCTGTAGTATCTGAGAGTTATTACATTCTAGTCTGTAGTATCTGAGAGTTATTACATTCTAGTCTGTAGTATCTGAGAGTTATTACATTCTAGTCTGAGTTATTACATTCTAGTCTGTAGTATCTGAGAGTTATTACATTCTAGTCTAGTATCTGAGTTATTACAGTAGTCTGTAGTTATTACATTCTAGTCTGTAGTATCTGAGAGTTATTACATTCTAGTGTGTAGTATCTGAGAGTTATTACATTCTAGTCTGTAGTATCTGAGAGTTATTACATTCTAGTCTGTAGTACATTCTAGTGTGTAGTATCTGAGAGTTATTACATTCTAGAGAGTTATTACATTCTAGTCTGTAGTATCTGAGAGTTATTACATTCTAGTCTGTAGTATCTGAGAGTTATTACAGTCTAGTCTGTAGTCATTACATTCTAGTCTGTAGTATCTGAGAGTTATTACATTCTAGTCTGTAGTTATTACATTCTAGTCTGTAGTTATTACTAGTCTAGTCTGTAGTTATTACATTCTAGTCTGTAGTATCTGTCTGTAGTTATTACATTCTAGTCTGTAGTATATGAGAGTTATTACATTCTAGTCTGTAGTATCTGAGAGTTATTACATTCTAGTCTGTAGTTATTACATTCTAGTCTGTAGTATCTGAGAGTTATTACATTCTAGTCTGTAGTTATTACATTCTAGTCTGTAGTATCTGAGAGTTATTACATTCTAGTCTGTAGTATCTGAGAGTTATTACATTCTAGTCTGTAGTTATTACATTCTAGTCTGTAGTATCTGAGAGTTATTACATTCTAGTCTGTAGTTATTACATTCTAGTCTGTAGTATCTGAGAGTTATTACATTCTAGTCTGTAGTATCTGAGAGTTATTACATTCTAGTCTGTAGTATATGAGAGTTATTACAGTCTAGTCTGTAGTTATTACATTCTAGTCTGTAGTATATGAGAGTTATTACATTCTAGTCTGTAGTATCTGAGAGTTATTACATTCTAGTCTGTAGTTATTACATTCTAGTCTGTAGTATCTGAGAGTTATTACATTCTAGTCTGTAGTATCTGAGAGTTATTACATTCTAGTCTGTAGTTATTACATTCTAGTCTGTAGTATCTGAGAGTTATTACATTCTAGTCTGTAGTTATTACATTCTAGTCTGTAGTATCTGAGAGTTATTACATTCTAGTCTGTAGTTATTACATTCTAGTCTGTAGTTATTACATTCTAGTCTGTAGTATCTGAGAGTTATTACATTCTAGTCTGTAGTTATTACATTCTAGTCTGTAGTATCTGAGAGTTATTACATTCTAGTCTGTAGTATATGAGAGTTATTACATTCTAGTCTGAGAGTTATTACATTCTAGTCTGTAGTTATTACATTCTAGTCTGTAGTATCTGAGAGTTATTACATTCTAGTCTGTAGTATCTGAGAGTTATTACAGTCTAGTCTGTAGTATCTGATAGTTATTACAGTCTAGTCTGTAGTATCTGAGAGTTATTACATTCTAGTCTGTAGTATCTGAGAGTTATTACATTCTAGTCTGTAGTTATTACATTCTAGTCTGTAGTATCTGAGAGTTATTACATTCTAGTCTGTAGTTATTACATTCTAGTCTGTAGTATCTGATAGTTATTACAGTCTAGTCTGTAGTATCTGATAGTTATTACAGTCTAGTCTGTAGTATCTGAGAGTTATTACATTCTAGTCTGTAGTATCTGATAGTTATTACAGTCTAGTCTGTAGTATCTGATAGTTATTACATTCTAGTCTGTAGTATCTGAGAGTTATTACATTCTAGTCTGTAGTATCTGAGAGTTATTACATTCTAGTCTGTAGTTATTACATTCTAGTCTGTAGTATCTGAGAGTTATTACATTCTAGTCTGTAGTATCTGAGAGTTATTACATTCTAGTCTGTAGTATCTGAGAGTTATTACATTCTAGTCTGTAGTATCTGAGAGTTATTACATTCTAGTCTGTAGTTATTACATTCTAGTCTGTAGTATCTGAGAGTTATTACATTCTAGTCTGAGAGTTATTACATTCTAGTCTGTAGTTATTACATTCTAGTCTGTAGTATATGAGAGTTATTACATTCTAGTCTGTAGTTATTACATTCTAGTCTGTAGTATCTGAGAGTTATTACATTCTAGTCTGTAGTTATTACATTCTAGTCTGTAGTTATTCATTCTAGTGTGTAGTATCTGAGAGTTATTACATTCTAGTCTGTAGTATCTGAGAGTTATTACAGTCTAGTGTGTAGTATCTGAGAGTTATTACATTCTAGTCTGTAGTATCTGAGAGTTATTACATTCTAGTCTGTAGTTATTACATTCTAGTCTGTAGTATCTGAGAGTTATTACATTCTAGTCTGTAGTTATTACATTCTAGTCTGTAGTATCTGATAGTTATTACAGTCTAGTCTGTAGTATCTGATAGTTATTACATTCTAGTCTGTAGTATCTGAGAGTTATTACATTCTAGTCTGTAGTATCTAATAGTTATTACAGTCTAGTCTGTAGTATCTGATAGTTATTACATCTCTGTAGTATCTGAGAGTTATTACATTCTAGTGTGTAGTATCTCTAGTCTGTAGTATCTGAGAGTTATTACATTCTAGTCTGTAGTTATTACATTCTAGTCTGTAGTATCTGAGAGTTATTACATTCTAGTCTGTAGTATCTGAGAGTTATTACATTCTAGTCTGTAGTATCTGAGAGTTATTACATTCTAGTATCTGAGAGTTATTACATTCTAGTGTGTAGTATCTGAGAGTTATTACATTCTAGTCTGTAGTTATTACATTCTAGTCTGTAGTATCTGAGAGTTATTACATTCTAGTCTGTGTATATGAGAGTTATTACAGTCTAGTCTGTAGTTATTACATTCTAGTCTGTAGTATCTGAGAGTTATTACATTCTAGTCTGTAGTATCTGAGAGTTATTACATTCTAGTCTGTAGTATCTGAGAGTTATTACATTCTAGTCTGTAGTTATTACATTCTAGTCTGTAGTATCTGAGAGTTATTACATTCTAGTCTGTAGTATCTGAGAGTTATTACATTCTAGTCTGTAGTATCTGAGAGTTATTACATTCTAGTCTGTAGTATCTGAGAGTTATTACATTCTAGTCTGTAGTATCTGAGAGTTATTACATTCTAGTCTGTAGTTATTACATTCTAGTCTGTAGTATCTGAGAGTTATTACATTCTAGTCTGTTATTACAGTAGTCTGAGTTATTACATTCTAGTCTGTAGTATCTGAGAGTTATTACATTCTAGTCTGTAGTATCTGAGAGTTATTACATTCTAGTCTGTAGTATCTGAGAGTTATTACATTCTAGTCTGTAGTATCTGAGAGTTATTACATTCTAGTCTGTAGTATCTGAGAGTCTAGTCTGTAGTTATTACATTCTAGTCTGTAGTATCTGAGAGTTATTACATTCTAGTCTGTAGTATCTGTTATTACAGTCTAGTTATTACATTCTAGTCTGTAGTATCTGAGAGTTATTACATTCTAGTCTGTAGTCATTACATTCTAGTCTGTAGTTATTACAGTCTAGTCTGTAGTTATTACATTCTAGTCTGTAGTTATTACAGTCTAGTCTGTAGTTATTACATTCTAGTCTGTAGTATATGAGAGTTATTACATTCTAGTCTGTAGTATCTGAGAGTTATTATATTCTAGTCTGTAGTTATTACATTCTAGTCTGTAGTATCTGAGAGTTATTACATTCTAGTCTGTAGTTATTACATTCTAGTCTGTAGTATCTGAGAGTTATTACATTCTAGTCTGTAGTATCTGAGAGTTATTACATTCTAGTCTGTAGTTATTACATTCTAGTCTGTAGTATCTGAGAGTTATTACATTCTAGTCTGTAGTTATTACATTCTAGTCTGTAGTATCTGAGAGTTATTACATTCTAGTCTGTAGTATCTGAGAGTTATTACATTCTAGTCTGTAGTATCTGAGAGTTATTACAGTCTAGTCTGTAGTTATTACATTCTAGTCTGTAGTATCTGAGAGTTATTACATTCTAGTCTGTAGTATCTGAGAGTTATTACATTCTAGTCTGTAGTTATTACATTCTAGTCTGTAGTATCTGAGAGTTATTACATTCTAGTCTGTAGTATCTGAGAGTTATTACATTCTAGTCTGTAGTTATTACATTCTAGTCTGTAGTATCTGAGAGTTATTACATTCTAGTCTGTAGTTATTACATTCTAGTCTGTAGTATCTGAGAGTTATTACATTCTAGTCTGTAGTTATTACATTCTGTAGTTATTACATTCTAGTCTGTAGTATCTGAGAGTTATTACATTCTAGTCTGTAGTTATTACATTCTAGTCTGTAGTATCTGAGAGTTATTACATTCTAGTCTGTAGTATGAGAGTTATTACATTCTAGTCTGTAGTATACATTCTAGTCTGTAGTATCTGAGAGTTATTACATTCTAGTCTGAGAGTTATTACATTCTAGTCTGTAGTTATTGTAGTATCTGAGAGTTATTACAGTCTAGTCTGTAGTATCTGATAGTTATTACAGTCTAGTGTGTAGTATCTGAGAGTTATTACATTCTAGTCTGTAGTATCTGAGAGTTATTACATTCTAGTCTGTAGTTATTACATTCTAGTCTGTAGTATCTGAGAGTTATTACATTCTAGTCTGTAGTTATTACATTCTAGTCTGTAGTATCTGATAGTTATTACAGTCTAGTCTGTAGTATCTGTAGTTATTACAGTCTAGTCTGTAGTATCTGAGAGTTATTACATTCTAGTCTGTAGTATCTGATAGTTATTACAGTCTAGTCTGTAGTATCTGATAGTTATTACAGTCTAGCCTGTAGTATCTGAGAGTTATTACATTCTAGTGTGTAGTATCTGAGAGTTATTACATTATAGTCTGTAGTATCTGAGAGTTATTACATTCTAGTCTGTAGTTATTACATTCTAGTCTGTAGTATCTGAGAGTTATTACATTCTAGTGTGTAGTATCTGAGAGTTATTACATTCTAGTGTGTAGTATCTGAGAGTTATTACATTCTAGTGTGTAGTATCTGAGAGTTATTACATTCTAGTGTGTAGTATCTGAGAGTTATTACATTCTAGTCTGTAGTTATTACATTCTAGTCTGTAGTATCTGAGAGTTATTACATTCTAGTCTGTAGTATCTGAGAGTTATTACATTCTAGTCTGTAGTATTTGAGAGTTATTACATTCTAGTCTGTAGTTATTACATTCTAGTCTGTAGTATCTGAGAGTTATTACATTCTAGTCTGTAGTATCTGAGAGTTATTACATTCTAGTCTGTAGTATCTGATAGTTATTACATTCTAGTCTGTAGTTATTACATTCTAGTCTGTAGTATCTGAGAGTTATTACATTCTAGTCTGTAGTTATTACATTCTAGTCTGTAGTATCTGAGAGTTATTACATTCTAGTCTGTAGTATCTGAGAGTTATTACATTCTAGTCTGTAGTTATTACATTCTAGTCTGTAGTATCTGAGAGTTATTACATTCTAGTCTGTAGTTATTACATTCTAGTCTGTAGTATCTGAGAGTTATTACATTCTAGTCTGTAGTTATTACATTCTAGTCTGTAGTATCTGAGAGTTATTACATTCTAGTCTGTAGTTATTACATTCTAGTCTGTAGTATCTGAGAGTTATTACATTCTAGTCTGTAGTATCTGAGAGTTATTACATTCTAGTGTGTAGTATCTGAGAGTTATTACATTATAGTCTGCAGTTATTACATTCTAGTCTGTAGTATCTGAGAGTTATTACAGTCTAGTCTGTAGTTATTACATTCTAGTCTGTAGTATCTGAGAGTTATTACATTCTAGTTTGTAGTATCTGAGAGTTATTACATTCTAGTCTGTAGTATCTGAGAGTTATTACATTCTAGTCTGTAGTATCTGAGAGTTATTACATTCTAGTCTGTAGTATCTGAGAGTTATTACATTCTAGTCTGTAGTATATGAGAGTTATTACATTCTAGTCTGTAGTATCTGAGAGTTATTACATTCTAGTCTGTAGTATCTGAGAGTTATTACATTCTAGTCTGTAGTATCTGAGAGTTATTACAGTCTAGTCTGTAGTTATTACATTCTAGTCTGTAGTATATGAGAGTTATTACATTCTAGTCTGTAGTATCTGAGAGTTATTACATTCTAGTCTGTAGTTATTACATTCTAGTCTGTAGTATCTGAGAGTTATTACATTCTAGTCTGTAGTTATTACATTCTAGTCTGTAGTATCTGAGAGTTATTACATTCTAGTCTGTAGTATCTGAGAGTTATTACATTCTAGTCTGTAGTTATTACATTCTAGTCTGTAGTATCTGAGAGTTATTACATTCTAGTCTGTAGTTATTACATTCTAGTCTGTAGTATCTGAGAGTTATTACATTCTAGTCTGTAGTATCTGAGAGTTATTACATTCTAGTGTGTAGTATCTGAGAGTTATTACATTATAGTCTGCAGTTATTACATTCTAGTCTGTAGTATCTGAGAGTTATTACAGTCTAGTCTGTAGTTATTACATTCTAGTCTGTAGTATCTGAGAGTTATTACATTCTAGTTTGTAGTATCTGAGAGTTATTACATTCTAGTCTGTAGTATCTGAGAGTTATTACATTCTAGTCTGTAGTATCTGAGAGTTATTACATTCTAGTCTGTAGTATCTGAGAGTTATTACATTCTAGTCTGTAGTATATGAGAGTTATTACATTCTAGTCTGTATCTGAGAGTTATTACATTCTAGTCTGTAGTATCTGAGAGTTATTACATTCTAGTCTGTAGTATATGAGAGTTATTACAGTCTAGTCTGTAGTTATTACATTCTAGTCTGTAGTATATGAGAGTTATTACATTCTAGTCTGTAGTATCTGAGAGTTATTACATTCTAGTCTGTAGTTATTACATTCTAGTCTGTAGTATCTGAGAGTTATTACATTCTAGTCTGTAGTTATTACATTCTAGTCTGTAGTATCTGAGAGTTATTACATTCTAGTCTGTAGTATCTGAGAGTTATTACATTCTAGTCTGTAGTTATTACATTCTAGTCTGTAGTATCTGAGAGTTATTACATTCTAGTCTGTAGTTATTACATTCTAGTCTGTAGTATCTGAGAGTTATTACATTCTAGTCTGTAGTATCTGAGAGTTATTACATTCTAGTCTGTAGTATATGAGAGTTATTACAGTCTAGTCTGTAGTTATTACATTCTAGTCTGTAGTATATGAGAGTTATTACATTCTAGTCTGTAGTATCTGAGAGTTATTACATTCTAGTCTGTAGTTATTACATTCTAGTCTGTAGTATCTGAGAGTTATTACATTCTAGTCTGTAGTATCTGAGAGTTATTACATTCTAGTCTGTAGTTATTACATTCTAGTCTGTAGTATCTGAGAGTTATTACATTCTAGTCTGTAGTTATTACATTCTAGTCTGTAGTATCTGAGAGTTATTACATTCTAGTCTGTAGTATCTGAGAGTTATTACATTCTAGTCTGTAGTATCTGAGAGTTATTACATTCTAGTCTGTAGTTATTACATTCTAGTCTGTAGTATCTGAGAGTTATTACATTCTAGTCTGTAGTATATGAGAGTTATTACATTCTAGTCTGTAGTTATTACATTCTAGTCTGTAGTATCTGAGAGTTATTACATTCTAGTCTGAGAGTTATTACATTCTAGTCTGTAGTATCTGAGAGTTATTACATTCTAGTCTGTAGTATCTGAGAGTTATTACATTCTAGTCTGTAGTTATTACATTCTAGTCTGTAGTATCTGAGAGTTATTACATTCTAGTCTGTAGTATCTGAGAGTTATTACAGTCTAGTCTGTAGTATCTGAGAGTTATTACATTCTAGTCTGTAGTATCTGATAGTTATTACATTCTAGTCTGTAGTATCTGAGAGTTATTACAGTCTAGTCTGTAGTATCTGAGAGTTATTACATTCTAGTGTGTAGTATCTGAGAGTTATTACATTATAGTCTGTAGTATCTGAGAGTTATTACATTCTAGTCTGTAGTTATTACATTCTAGTCTGTAGTATCTGAGAGTTATTACATTCTAGTGTGTAGTATCTGAGAGTTATTACATTCTAGTCTGTAGTATCTGATAGTTATTACAGTCTAGTCTGTAGTATCTGATAGTTATTACATTCTAGTCTGTAGTATCTGAGAGTTATTACATTCTAGTCTGTAGTTATTACATTCTAGTCTGTAGTATCTGAGAGTTATTACATTCTAGTCTGTAGTATCTGAGAGTTATTACATTCTAGTCTGTAGTATTTGAGAGTTATTACATTCTAGTCTGTAGTTATTACATTCTAGTCTGTAGTATCTGAGAGTTATTACATTCTAGTCTGTAGTATCTGAGAGTTATTACATTCTAGTCTGTAGTATCTGATAGTTATTACATTCTAGTCTGTAGTTATTACATTCTAGTCTGTAGTATCTGAGAGTTATTACATTCTAGTCTGTAGTTATTACATTCTAGTCTGTAGTATCTGAGAGTTATTACATTCTAGTCTGTAGTATCTGAGAGTTATTACATTCTAGTCTGTAGTTATTACATTCTAGTCTGTAGTATCTGAGAGTTATTACATTCTAGTCTGTAGTTATTACATTCTAGTCTGTAGTATCTGAGAGTTATTACATTCTAGTCTGTAGTTATTACATTCTAGTCTGTAGTATCTGAGAGTTATTACATTCTAGTCTGTAGTTATTACATTCTAGTCTGTAGTATCTGAGAGTTATTACATTCTAGTCTGTAGTATCTGAGAGTTATTACATTCTAGTGTGTAGTATCTGAGAGTTATTACATTATAGTCTGCAGTTATTACATTCTAGTCTGTAGTATCTGAGAGTTATTACAGTCTAGTCTGTAGTTATTACATTCTAGTCTGTAGTATCTGAGAGTTATTACATTCTAGTTTGTAGTATCTGAGAGTTATTACATTCTAGTCTGTAGTATCTGAGAGTTATTACATTCTAGTCTGTAGTATCTGAGAGTTATTACATTCTAGTCTGTAGTATCTGAGAGTTATTACATTCTAGTCTGTAGTATATGAGAGTTATTACATTCTAGTCTGTAGTATCTGAGAGTTATTACATTCTAGTCTGTAGTATCTGAGAGTTATTACATTCTAGTCTGTAGTATATGAGAGTTATTACAGTCTAGTCTGTAGTTATTACATTCTAGTCTGTAGTATATGAGAGTTATTACATTCTAGTCTGTAGTATCTGAGAGTTATTACATTCTAGTCTGTAGTTATTACATTCTAGTCTGTAGTATCTGAGAGTTATTACATTCTAGTCTGTAGTTATTACATTCTAGTCTGTAGTATCTGAGAGTTATTACATTCTAGTCTGTAGTATCTGAGAGTTATTACATTCTAGTCTGTAGTTATTACATTCTAGTCTGTAGTATCTGAGAGTTATTACATTCTAGTCTGTAGTTATTACATTCTAGTCTGTAGTATCTGAGAGTTATTACATTCTAGTCTGTAGTATCTGAGAGTTATTACATTCTAGTCTGTAGTATCTGAGAGTTATTACATTCTAGTCTGTAGTTATTACATTCTAGTCTGTAGTATCTGAGAGTTATTACAGTCTAGTCTGTAGTTATTACATTCTAGTCTGTAGTATCTGAGAGTTATTACATTCTAGTCTGTAGTATCTGAGAGTTATTACATTCTAGTCTGTAGTATCTGAGAGTTATTACATTCTAGTCTGTAGTGAGAGTTATTACATTCTAGTCTGTAGTATCTGAGAGTTATTACATTCTAGTCTGTATCTGAGAGTTATTACATTCTAGTCTGTAGTATCTGAGTTATTACATTCTAGTCTGTAGTTATTACATTCTAGTCTGTAGTATCTGAGAGTTATTACATTCTAGTCTGTAGTATCTGAGAGTTATTACATTCTAGTCTGTAGTTATTACATTCTAGTCTGTAGTATCTGAGAGTTATTACATTCTAGTCTGTAGTTATTACATTCTAGTCTGTAGTATCTGAGTTATTACATTCTAGTCTGTAGTATCTGAGAGTTATTACATTCTAGTCTGTAGTTATTACATTCTAGTCTAGTATCTAGAGTTATTACATTCTAGTCTGAGTTATTACATTCTAGTCTGTAGTATCTGAGAGTTATTACATTCTAGTCTGTAGTATCTGAGAGTTATTACATTCTAGTCTGTAGTATCTGAGAGTTATTACATTCTAGTCTGTAGTTATTACATTCTAGTCTGTAGTATCTGAGAGTTATTACAGTCTAGTCTGTAGTTATTACATTCTAGTCTGTAGTATCTGAGAGTTATTACATTCTAGTTTGTAGTATCTGAGAGTTATTACATTCTAGTCTGTAGTATCTTAGTTATTACATTCTAGTCTGTAGTATCTGAGAGTTATTACATTCTAGTCTGTAGTATCTGAGAGTTATTACATTCTAGTCTGTAGTATCTGAGAGTTATTACATTCTAGTCTGTAGTATCTGAGAGTTATTACATTCTAGTCTGTAGTTATTACATTCTAGTCTGTAGTATCTGAGAGTTATTACATTCTAGTGTGTAGTATCTGAGAGTTATTACATTCTAGTCTGTAGTATCTGAGAGTTATTACATTCTAGTCTGTAGTATCTGAGAGTTATTACATTCTAGTCTGTAGTATCTGAGAGTTATTACATTCTAGTAGTTATTACATTCTAGTCTGTAGTATCTGAGAGTTATTACATTCTAGTCTGTAGTATCTGAGAGTTATTACATTCTAGTCTGTAGTATCTGAGAGTTATTACATTCTAGTCTGTAGTTATTACATTCTAGTCTGTAGTATCTGAGAGTTATTACATTCTAGTCTGTAGTATCTGAGAGTTATTACATTCTAGTCTGTAGTATCTGATAGTTATTACATTCTAGTCTGTAGTTATTACATTCTAGTCTGTAGTATCTGAGAGTTATTACATTCTAGTCTGTAGTTATTACATTCTAGTCTGTAGTATCTGAGAGTTATTACATTCTAGTCTGTAGTATCTGAGAGTTATTACATTCTAGTCTGTAGTTATTACATTCTAGTCTGTAGTATCTGAGAGTTATTACATTCTAGTCTGTAGTTATTACATTCTAGTCTGTAGTATCTGAGAGTTATTACATTCTAGTCTGTAGTTATTACATTCTAGTCTGTAGTATCTGAGAGTTATTACATTCTAGTCTGTAGTTATTACATTCTAGTCTGTAGTATCTGAGAGTTATTACATTCTAGTCTGTAGTATCTGAGAGTTATTACATTCTAGTGTGTAGTATCTGAGAGTTATTACATTATAGTCTCTAGTCTGTAGTATCTGAGAGTTATTACAGTCTAGTCTGTAGTTATTACATTCTAGTCTGTAGTATCTGAGAGTTATTACATTCTAGTTTGTAGTATCTGAGAGTTATTACATTCTAGTCTGTAGTATCTGAGAGTTATTACATTCTAGTCTGTAGTATCTGAGAGTTATTACATTCTAGTCTGTAGTATCTGAGAGTTATTACATTCTAGTCTGTAGTATATGAGAGTTATTACATTCTAGTCTGTAGTATCTGAGAGTTATTACATTCTAGTCTGTAGTATCTGAGAGTTATTACATTCTAGTCTGTAGTATATGAGAGTTATTACAGTCTAGTCTGTAGTTATTACATTCTAGTCTGTAGTATATGAGAGTTATTACATTCTAGTCTGTAGTATCTGAGAGTTATTACATTCTAGTCTAGTTATTACATTCTAGTCTGTAGTATCTGAGAGTTATTACATTCTAGTCTGTAGTTATTACATTCTAGTCTGTAGTATCTGAGAGTTATTACATTCTAGTCTGTAGTATCTGAGAGTTATTACATTCTAGTCTGTAGTTATTACATTCTAGTCTGTAGTATCTGAGAGTTATTACATTCTAGTCTGTAGTTATTACATTCTAGTCTGTAGTATCTGAGAGTTATTACATTCTAGTCTGTAGTATCTGAGAGTTATTACATTCTAGTCTGTAGTATCTGAGAGTTATTACATTCTAGTCTGTAGTTATTACATTCTAGTCTGTAGTATCTGAGAGTTATTACATTCTAGTCTGTAGTTATTACATTCTAGTCTGTAGTATCTGAGAGTTATTACATTCTAGTCTGTAGTATCTGAGAGTTATTACATTCTAGTCTGTAGTATCTGAGAGTTATTACATTCTAGTCTGTAGTATCTGAGAGTTATTACATTCTAGTCTGTAGTATCTGAGAGTTATTACATTCTAGTCTGTAGTATCTGAGAGTTATTACATTCTAGTCTGTAGTATCTGAGAGTTATTACATTCTAGTCTGTAGTATCTGAGAGTTATTACATTCTAGTCTGTAGTATATGAGAGTTATTACAGTCTAGTCTGTAGTTATTACATTCTAGTCTGTAGTATCTGAGAGTTATTACATTCTAGTCTGTAGTATCTGAGAGTTATTACATTCTAGTCTGTAGTTATTACATTCTAGTCTGTAGTATCTGAGAGTTATTACATTCTAGTCTGTAGTTATTACATTCTAGTCTGTAGTATCTGAGAGTTATTACATTCTAGTCTGTAGTATCTGAGAGTTATTACATTCTAGTCTGTAGTTATTACATTCTAGTCTGTAGTATCTGAGAGTTATTACATTCTAGTCTGTAGTTATTACATTCTAGTCTGTAGTATCTGAGAGTTATTACATTCTAGTCTGTAGTATCTGAGAGTTATTACATTCTAGTCTGTAGTATATGAGAGTTATTACAGTCTAGTCTGTAGTTATTACATTCTAGTCTGTAGTATCTGAGAGTTATTACATTCTAGTCTGTAGTATCTGAGAGTTATTACATTCTAGTCTGTAGTTATTACATTCTAGTCTGTAGTATCTGAGAGTTATTACATTCTAGTCTGTAGTATCTGAGAGTTATTACATTCTAGTCTGTAGTTATACATTCTAGTCTGTAGTATCTGAGAGTTATTACATTCTAGTCTGTAGTTATTACATTCTAGTCTGTAGTATCTGAGAGTTATTACATTCTAGTCTGTAGTTATTACATTCTAGTCTGTAGTTATTACATTCTAGTCTGTAGTATCTGAGAGTTATTACATTCTAGTAGTTATTACATTCTAGTCTGTAGTATCTGAGAGTTATTACATTCTAGTCTGTAGTGAGAGTTATTACATTCTAGTCTGTAGTTATTACATTCTAGTCTGTAGTATCTGAGAGTTATTACATTCTAGTCAGTTATTACATTCTTCTAGTCTGTAGTTATTACATTCTAGTGTGTAGTATCTGAGAGTTATTACATTCTAGTCTGTAGTATCTGAGAGTTATTACAGTCTAGTGTGTAGTATCTGAGAGTTATTACATTCTAGTCTGTAGTATCTGAGAGTTATTACATTCTAGTCTGTAGTTATTACATTCTAGTCTGTAGTATCTGAGAGTTATTACATTCTAGTCTGTAGTTATTACATTCTAGTCTGTAGTATCTGAGAGTTATTACATTCTAGTCTGTAGTATCTGATAGTTATTACATTCTAGTCTGTAGTATCTGAGAGTTATTACATTCTAGTCTGTAGTATCTGATAGTTATTACAGTCTAGTCTGTAGTATCTGATAGTTATTACAGTCTAGCCTGTAGTATCTGAGAGTTATTACATTCTAGTGTGTAGTATCTGAGAGTTATTACATTCTAGTCTGTAGTATCTGAGAGTTATTACATTCTAGTCTGTAGTTATTACATTCTAGTCTGTAGTATCTGAGAGTTATTACATTCTAGTGTGTAGTATCTGAGAGTTATTACATTCTAGTGTGTAGTATCTGAGAGTTATTACATTCTAGTGTGTAGTATCTGAGAGTTATTACATTCTAGTGTGTAGTATCTGAGAGTTATTACATTCTAGTCTGTAGTTATTACATTCTAGTCTGTAGTATCTGAGAGTTATTACATTCTAGTCTGTAGTATCTGAGAGTTATTACATTCTAGTCTGTAGTATCTGAGAGTTATTACATTCTAGTCTGTAGTTATTACATTCTAGTCTGTAGTATCTGAGAGTTATTACATTCTAGTCTGTAGTTATTACATTCTAGTCTGTAGTATCTGAGAGTTATTACATTCTAGTATCTGAGAGTTATTACATTCTAGTCTGTAGTTATTACATTCTAGTCTGTGTATCTGAGAGTTATTACATTCTAGTCTGTAGTTATTACATTCTAGTCTGTAGTATCTGAGAGTTATTACATTCTAGTCTGTAGTTATTACATTCTAGTCTGTAGTATCTGAGAGTTATTACATTCTAGTCTGTAGTTATTACATTCTAGTCTGTAGTATCTGAGAGTTATTACATTCTAGTCTGTAGTATCTGAGAGTTATTACATTCTAGTGTGTAGTATCTGAGAGTTATTACATTATAGTCTGCAGTTATTACATTCTAGTCTGTAGTATCTGAGAGTTATTACAGTCTAGTCTGTAGTTATTACATTCTAGTCTGTAGTATCTGAGAGTTATTACATTCTAGTTTGTAGTATCTGAGAGTTATTACATTCTAGTCTGTAGTATCTGAGAGTTATTACATTCTAGTCTGTAGTATCTGAGAGTTATTACATTCTAGTCTGTAGTATCTGAGAGTTATTACATTCTAGTCTGTAGTATCTGAGAGTTATTACATTCTAGTCTGTAGTATTATTACATTCTAGTCTGTAGTATCTGAGAGTTATTACATTCTAGTCTGTAGTATATGAGAGTAGTTATTACATTCTAGTCTGTAGTATCTGAGAGTTATTACATTCTAGTCTGTAGTATCTGAGAGTTATTACATTCTAGTCTGTAGTATCTGAGAGTTATTACAGTCTAGTCTGTAGTTATTACATTCTAGTCTGTAGTATCTGAGAGTTATTACATTCTAGTCTGTAGTATCTGAGAGTTATTACATTCTAGTCTGTAGTTATTACATTCTAGTCTGTAGTATCTGAGAGTTATTACATTCTAGTCTGTAGTATCTGAGAGTTATTACATTCTAGTCTGTAGTTATTACATTCTAGTCTGTAGTATCTGAGAGTTATTACATTCTAGTCTGTAGTTATTACATTCTAGTCTGTAGTATCTGAGAGTTATTACATTCTAGTCTGTAGTTATTACATTCTAGTCTGTAGTTATTAGAGTTATTAGTCTGTAGTATCTGAGAGTTATTACATTCTAGTCTGTAGTTATTACATTCTAGTCTGTAGTATCTGAGAGTTATTACATTCTAGTCTGTAGTATCTGAGAGTTATTACATTCTAGTCTGTAGTATCTGATAGTTATTACATTCTAGTCTGAGAGTTATTACATTCTAGTCTGTAGTATCTGAGAGTTATTACATTCTAGTCTGTAGTATCTGAGAGTTATTACATTCTAGTCTGTAGTATTGAGAGTTATTAGTTGTAGTCTGAGAGTTATTACATTCTAGTCTGTAGTATCTGAGAGTTATTACATTCTAGTCTGTAGTTATTGAGAGTTATTACATTCTAGTCTGTAGTATCTGAGAGTTATTACATTCTAGTCTGTAGTCTGAGAGTTATTACATTCTAGTCTGTAGTATCTGAGAGTTATTACATTCTAGTCTGTAGTATCTGAGAGTTATTACATTCTAGTCTGTAGTATCTGAGAGTTATTACATTCTAGTCTGTAGTTATTACATTCTAGTCTGTAGTATCTGAGAGTTATTGTCTAGTCTGAGTTATTACATTCTAGTCTGTAGTATCTGAGAGTTATTACATTCTAGTTTGTAGTATCTGAGAGTTATTACATTCTAGTCTGTAGTATCTGAGAGTTATTACATTCTAGTCTGTAGTATCTGAGAGTTATTACATTCTAGTCTGTAGTATTGAGAGTTATTACATTCTAGTCTGTAGTATCTGAGAGTTATTACATTCTAGTCTGTAGTTATTACATTCTGTAGTATCTGAGAGTTATTACATTCTAGTCTGTAGTATCTGAGAGTTATTACATTCTAGTCTGTAGTATATGAGAGTTATTACAGTCTAGTCTGTAGTTATTACATTCTAGTCTGTAGTATATGAGAGTTATTACATTCTAGTCTGTAGTATCTGAGAGTTATTACATTCTAGTCTGTAGTTATTACATTCTAGTCTGTAGTATCTGAGAGTTATTACATTCTAGTCTGTAGTATCTGAGAGTTATTACATTCTAGTCTGAGAGTTATTACATTCTAGTCTGTAGTATCTGAGAGTTATTACATTCTAGTCTGTAGTTATTACATTCTAGTCTGTAGTATCTGAGAGTTATTACATTCTAGTCTGTGAGAGTTATTACATTCTAGTCTGTAGTTATTACATTCTAGTCTGTAGTATCTGAGAGTTATTACATTCTAGTCTGTAGTTATTACATTCTAGTCTGTAGTATCTGAGAGTTATTACATTCTAGTCTGTAGTATCTGAGAGTTATTACATTCTAGTGTGTAGTATCTGAGAGTTATTACATTATAGTCTGCAGTTATTACATTCTAGTCTGTAGTATCTGAGAGTTATTACATTCTAGTCTGTAGTTATTACATTCTAGTCTGTAGTATCTGAGAGTTATTACATTCTAGTTTGTAGTATCTGTAGTTATTACATTCTAGTCTGTAGTATCTGAGAGTTATTACATTCTAGTCTGTAGTATCTGAGAGTTATTACATTCTAGTCTGTAGTATCTGAGAGTTATTACATTCTAGTCTGTAGTATATGAGAGTTATTACAGTCTAGTCTGTAGTTATTACATTCTAGTCTGTAGTATATGAGAGTTATTACAGTCTAGTCTGTAGTTATTACATTCTAGTCTGTAGTATCTGAGAGTTATTACATTCTAGTCTGCAGTATCTGAGAGTTATTACATTCTAGTCTGTAGTATATTCTAGAGTTATTACATTCTAGTCTGTAGTTATTACATTCTAGTCTGTAGTATCTGAGAGTTATTACATTCTAGTCTGTAGTATCTGAGAGTTATTACATTCTAGTCTGTAGTTATTACATTCTAGTCTGTAGTATCTGAGAGTTATTACATTCTAGTCTGTAGTTATTACATTCTAGTCTGTAGTATCTGAGAGTTATTACATTCTAGTCTGTAGTATCTGAGAGTTATTACATTCTAGTCTGTAGTATATGAGAGTTATTACAGTCTAGTCTGTAGTTATTACATTCTAGTCTGTAGTATCTGAGAGTTATTACATTCTAGTCTGTAGTATCTGAGAGTTATTACATTCTAGTCTGTAGTTATTACATTCTAGTCTGTAGTATCTGAGAGTTATTACATTCTAGTCTGTAGTATCTGAGAGTTATTACATTCTAGTCTGTAGTTATTACATTCTAGTCTGTAGTATCTGAGAGTTATTACATTCTAGTCTGTAGTTATTACATTCTAGTCTGTAGTATCTGAGAGTTATTACATTCTAGTCTGTAGTACATCTAGTCTGTAGTTATTACATTCTAGTCTGTAGTATCTGAGAGTTATTTAGTCTGTAGTTATTACATTCTAGTCTGTAGTATCTGAGAGTTATTACATTCTAGTCTGTAGTATATGAGAGTTATTACATTCTAGTCTGTAGTATCTGAGAGTTATTACATTATAGTCTAGTTATTACATTCTAGTCTGTAGTATCTGAGAGTTATTACAGTCTAGTCTGTAGTTATTACATTCTAGTCTGTAGTATCTGAGAGTTATTACATTCTAGTCTGTAGTATCTGAGAGTTATTACATTCTAGTCTGTAGTATCTGAGAGTTATTACATTCTAGTCTGTAGTATCTGAGAGTTATTACATTCTAGTCTGTAGTATCTGAGAGTTATTACATTCTAGTCTGTAGTATATGAGAGTTATTACAGTCTAGTCTGTAGTTATTACATTCTAGTCTGTAGTATATGAGAGTTATTACAGTCTAGTCTGTAGTTATTACATTCTAGTCTGTAGTATCTGAGAGTTATTACATTCTAGTCTGTAGTATCTGAGAGTTATTACATTCTAGTCTGCAGTTATTACATTCTAGTCTGTAGTTATTACAGTCTAGTCTGTAGTTATTACATTCTAGTCTGTAGTATCTGAGAGTTATTACATTATAGTCTGTAGTATCTGAGAGTTATTACATTCTAGTCTGTAGTTATTACATTCTAGTCTGTAGTATCTGATAGTTATTACAGTCTAGTCTGTAGTATATGAGAGTTATTACATTCTAGTCTGCAGTTATTACAGTCTAGTCTGTAGTATCTGAGAGTTATTACATTCTAGTCTGTAGTATCTGAGAGTTATTACATTCTAGTGTGTAGTATCTGAGAGTTATTACATTCTAGTGTGTAGTATCTGAGAGTTATTACATTCTAGTGTGTAGTATCTGAGAGTTATTACATTCTAGTGTGTAGTATCTGAGAGTTATTACATTCTAGTCTGTAGTTATTACATTCTAGTCTGTAGTATCTGAGAGTTATTACATTCTAGTCTGTAGTATATGAGAGTTATTACAGTCTAGTCTGTAGTTATTACATTCTAGTCTGTAGTATATGAGAGTTATTACATTCTAGTCTGTAGTATCTGAGAGTTATTACATTCTAGTCTGTAGTTATTACATTCTAGTCTGTAGTATCTGAGAGTTATTACATTCTAGTCTGTAGTATCTGAGAGTTATTACATTCTAGTCTGTAGTTATTACATTCTAGTCTGTAGTATCTGAGAGTTATTACATTCTAGTCTGTAGTTATTACATTCTAGTCTGTAGTATCTGAGAGTTATTACATTCTAGTCTGTAGTTATTACATTCTAGTCTGTAGTTATTACATTCTAGTCTGTAGTATCTGAGAGTTATTACATTCTAGTCTGTAGTTATTACATTCTAGTCTGTAGTATCTGAGAGTTATTACATTCTAGTCTGTAGTATCTGAGAGTTATTACATTCTAGTCTGTAGTATCTGAGAGTTATTACATTCTAGTCTGTAGTTATTACATTCTAGTCTGTAGTATCTGAGAGTTATTACATTCTAGTCTGTAGTTATTACATTCTAGTCTGTAGTATCTGAGATTACATTCTAGTCTGTAGTATCTGAGAGTTATTACATTCTAGTCTGTAGTTATTACATTCTAGTCTGTAGTATCTGAGAGTTATTACATTCTAGTCTGTAGTTATTACATTCTAGTCTGTAGTATCTGAGAGTTATTACATTCTAGTCTGTAGTTATTACATTCTAGTCTGTAGTATCTGAGAGTTATTACATTCTAGTCTGTAGTATATGAGAGTTATTACATTCTAGTGTGTAGTATCTGAGAGTTATTACATTATAGTCTGCAGTTATTACATTCTAGTCTGTAGTATCTGAGAGTTATTACATTCTAGTCTGTAGTTATTACATTATAGTCTGTAGTATCTGAGAGTTATTACATTCTAGTTTGTAGTATCTGAGAGTTATTACATTCTAGTCTGTAGTATCTGAGAGTTATTACATTCTAGTCTGTAGTATCTGAGAGTTATTACATTCTAGTCTGTAGTATCTGAGAGTTATTACATTCTAGTCTGTAGTATCTGAGAGTTATTACATTCTAGTCTGTAGTTATTACATTCTAGTCTGTAGTATCTGAGAGTTATTACATTCTAGTCTGTAGTATCTGAGAGTTATTACATTCTAGTCTGTAGTATATGAGAGTTATTACAGTCTAGTCTGTAGTTATTACATTCTAGTCTGTAGTATATGAGAGTTATTACATTCTAGTGTGTAGTATCTGAGAGTTATTACATTCTAGTCTGTAGTATCTGAGAGTTATTACATTCTAGTCTGTAGTTATTACATTCTAGTCTGTAGTATCTGAGAGTTATTACATTCTAGTCTGTAGTATATGAGAGTTATTACAGTCTAGTCTGTAGTTATTACATTCTAGTCTGTAGTATATGAGAGTTATTACATTCTAGTCTGTAGTATCTGAGAGTTATTACATTCTAGTCTGTAGTTATTACATTCTAGTCTGTAGTATCTGAGAGTTATTACATTCTAGTCTGTAGTATCTGAGAGTTATTACATTCTAGTCTGTAGTTATTACATTCTAGTCTGTAGTATCTGAGAGTTATTACATTCTAGTCTGTAGTTATTACATTCTAGTCTGTAGTATCTGAGAGTTATTACATTCTAGTCTGTAGTTATTACATTCTGTCTGAGTTATTACATTCTAGTCTGTAGTATCTGAGAGTTATTACATTCTAGTCTGTAGTTATTACATTCTAGTCTGTAGTATCTGAGAGTTATTACATTCTAGTCTGTAGTATCTGAGAGTTATTACATTCTAGTCTGTAGTATCTGATAGTTATTACATTCTAGTCTGTAGTTATTACATTCTAGTCTGTAGTATCTGAGAGTTATTACATTCTAGTCTGTAGTTATTACATTCTAGTCTGTAGTATCTGAGAGTTATTACATTCTAGTCTGTAGTATCTGAGAGTTATTACATTCTAGTCTGTAGTTATTACATTCTAGTCTGTAGTATCTGAGAGTTATTACATTCTAGTCTGTAGTTATTACATTCTAGTCTGTAGTATCTGAGAGTTATTACATTCTAGTCTGAGAGTTATTACATTCTAGTCTGTAGTATCTGAGAGTTATTACATTCTAGTCTGTAGTATATGAGAGTTATTACATTCTAGTGTGTAGTATCTGAGAGTTATTACATTATAGTCTGCAGTTATTACATTCTAGTCTGTAGTATCTGAGAGTTATTACAGTCTAGTCTGTAGTTATTACATTCTAGTCTGTAGTATCTGAGAGTTATTACATTCTAGTTTGTAGTATCTGAGAGTTATTACATTCTAGTCTGTAGTATCTGAGAGTTATTACATTCTAGTCTGTAGTATCTGAGAGTTATTACATTCTAGTCTGTAGTATCTGAGAGTTATTACATTCTAGTCTGTAGTATCTGAGAGTTATTACATTCTAGTCTGTAGTTATTACATTCTAGTCTGTAGTATCTGAGAGTTATTACATTCTAGTCTGTAGTATATGAGAGTTATTACATTCTAGTGTGTAGTATCTGAGAGTTATTACATTATAGTCTGCAGTTATTACATTCTAGTCTGTAGTATCTGAGAGTTATTACAGTCTAGTCTGTAGTTATTACATTATAGTCTGTAGTATCTGAGAGTTATTACATTCTAGTTTGTAGTATCTGAGAGTTATTACATTCTAGTCTGTAGTATCTGAGAGTTATTACATTCTAGTCTGTAGTATCTGAGAGTTATTACATTCTAGTCTGTAGTATATGAGAGTTATTACATTCTAGTCTGTAGTATCTGAGAGTTATTACATTCTAGTCTGTAGTTATTACATTCTAGTCTGTAGTATCTGAGAGTTATTACATTCTAGTCTGTAGTATCTGAGAGTTATTACATTCTAGTCTGTAGTATATGAGAGTTATTACAGTCTAGTCTGTAGTTATTACATTCTAGTCTGTAGTATATGAGAGTTATTACATTCTAGTCTGTAGTATCTGAGAGTTATTACATTCTAGTCTGTAGTTATTACATTCTAGTCTGTAGTATCTGATAGTTATTACATTCTAGTCTGTAGTATCTGAGAGTTATTACATTCTAGTCTGTAGTTATTACATTCTAGTCTGTAGTATCTGAGAGTTATTACATTCTAGTCTGTAGTTATTACATTCTAGTCTGTAGTATCTGAGAGTTATTACATTCTAGTCTGTAGTTATTACATTCTAGTCTGTAGTTATTACATTCTAGTCTGTAGTATCTGAGAGTTATTACATTCTAGTCTGTAGTTATTACATTCTAGTCTGTAGTATCTGAGAGTTATTACATTCTAGTCTGTAGTATATGAGAGTTATTACATTCTAGTCTGTAGTATCTGAGAGTTATTACATTCTAGTCTGTAGTATCTGAGAGTTATTACATTCTAGTCTGTAGTATCTGAGAGTTATTACAGTCTAGTCTGTAGTTATTACATTCTAGTCTGTAGTATCTGAGAGTTATTACATTCTAGTTTGTAGTATCTGAGAGTTATTACATTCTAGTCTGTAGTATCTGAGAGTTATTACATTCTAGTCTGTAGTATCTGAGAGTTATTACATTCTAGTCTGTAGTATCTGAGAGTTATTACATTCTAGTCTGTAGTATCTGAGAGTTATTACAGTCTAGTCTAGTTATTACATTCTAGTCTGTAGTATATGAGAGTTATTACAGTCTAGTCTGTAGTTATTACATTCTAGTCTGTAGTATCTGAGAGTTATTACATTCTAGTCTGCAGTATCTGAGAGTTATTACATTCTAGTCTGCAGTTATTACATTCTAGTCTGTAGTTATTACAGTCTAGTCTGTAGTTATTACATTCTAGTCTGTAGTATCTGAGAGTTATTACATTCTAGTCTGTAGTATCTGAGAGTTATTACATTCTAGTCTGTAGTTATTACATTCTAGTCTGTAGTATCTGAGAGTTATTACATTCTAGTCTGTAGTTATTACATTCTAGTCTGTAGTATCTGAGAGTTATTACATTCTAGTCTGTAGTATCTGAGAGTTATTACATTCTAGTCTGTAGTATATGAGAGTTATTACAGTCTAGTCTGTAGTTATTACATTCTAGTCTGTAGTATATGAGAGTTATTACATTCTAGTCTGTAGTATCTGAGAGTTATTACATTCTAGTCTGTAGTTATTACATTCTAGTCTGTAGTATCTGATAGTTATTACATTCTAGTCTGTAGTATCTGAGAGTTATTACATTCTAGTCTGTAGTTATTACATTCTAGTCTGTAGTATCTGAGAGTTATTACATTCTAGTCTGTAGTTATTACATTCTAGTCTGTAGTATCTGAGAGTTATTACATTCTAGTCTGTAGTTATTACATTCTAGTCTGTAGTTATTACATTCTAGTCTGTAGTATCTGAGAGTTATTACATTCTAGTCTGTAGTTATTACATTCTAGTCTGTAGTATCTGAGAGTTATTACATTCTAGTCTGTAGTATATGAGAGTTATTACATTCTAGTGTGTAGTATCTGAGAGTTATTACATTATAGTCTGCAGTTATTACATTCTAGTCTGTAGTATCTGAGAGTTATTACAGTCTAGTCTGTAGTTATTACATTCTAGTCTGTAGTATCTGAGAGTTATTACATTCTAGTTTGTAGTATCTGAGAGTTATTACATTCTAGTCTGTAGTATCTGAGAGTTATTACATTCTAGTCTGTAGTATCTGAGAGTTATTACATTCTAGTCTGTAATATCTGAGAGTTATTACATTCTAGTCTGTAGTATATGAGAGTTATTACAGTCTAGTCTGTAGTTATTACATTCTAGTCTGTAGTATATGAGAGTTATTACAGTCTAGTCTGTAGTTATTACATTCTAGTCTGTAGTATCTGAGAGTTATTACATTCTAGTCTGCAGTATCTGAGAGTTATTACATTCTAGTCTGCAGTTATTACATTCTAGTCTGTAGTTATTACAGTCTAGTCTGTAGTTATTACATTCTAGTCTGTAGTATCTGAGAGTTATTACATTATAGTCTGTAGTATCTGAGAGTTATTACATTCTAGTCTGCAGTTATTACATTCTAGTCTGTAGTATCTGATAGTTATTACAGTCTAGTCTGTAGTATATGAGAGTTATTACATTCTAGTCTGCAGTTATTACAGTCTAGTCTGTAGTATCTGAGAGTTATTACATTCTAGTGTGTAGTATCTGAGAGTTATTACATTCTAGTGTGTAGTATCTGAGAGTTATTACATTCTAGTGTGTAGTATCTGAGAGTTATTACATTCTAGTGTGTAGTATCTGAGAGTTATTACATTCTAGTGTGTAGTATCTGAGAGTTATTACATTCTAGTCTGTAGTTATTACATTCTAGTCTGTAGTATCTGAGAGTTATTACATTCTAGTCTGTAGTATATGAGAGTTATTACAGTCTAGTCTGTAGTCATTACATTCTAGTCTGTAGTATCTGAGAGTTATTACATTCTAGTCTGTAGTCATTACATTCTAGTCTGTAGTTATTACATTCTAGTCTGTAGTTATTACAGTCTAGTCTGTAGTTATTACATTCTAGTCTGTGTATTACAGTCTAGAGAGTTATTACATTCTAGTCTGTAGTATCTGAGAGTTATTACATTCTAGTCTGTAGTTATTACATTCTAGTCTGTAGTATCTGAGAGTTATTACATTCTAGTCTGTAGTATCTGAGAGTTATTACATTCTAGTCTGTAGTTATTACATTCTAGTCTGTAGTATCTGAGAGTTATTACATTCTAGTCTGAGAGGTATTACATTCTAGTCTGTAGTTATTACATTCTAGTCTGAAGTATCTGAGAGTTATTACATTCTAGTCTGAGAGTTATTACATTCTAGTCTGTAGTTATTACATTCTAGTGTGTAGTATCTGAGAGTTATTACAGTCTAGTCTGTAGTATCTGAGAGTTATTACATTCTAGTCTGTAGTATCTGAGAGTTATTACATTCTGTAGTATCTGAGAGTTATTACATTCTAGTCTGTAGTATCTGAGAGTTATTACATTCTAGTCTGTAGTTATTACATTCTAGTCTGTAGTATCTGAGAGTTATTACATTCTAGTCTGTAGTATCTGAGAGTTATTACATTCTAGTCTGTAGTTATTACATTCTAGTCTGTAGTATCTGAGAGTTATTACATTCTAGTCTGTAGTATTGATTCTAGTTATTACAGTCTAGTCTGTAGTTATTACATTCTAGTCTGTAGTATCTGAGAGTTATTACATTCTAGTCTGTAGTATTACATTCTAGTCTAGTATCTGAGTTATTACATTCTAGTCTGTAGTTATTACATTCTAGTCTGTAGTATCTGTAGTTATTACATTCTAGTCTGTAGTATCTGAGAGTTATTACATTCTAGTCTGTAGTATCTGTAGTTATTACATTCTAGTTCAGTTATTACATTCTAGTCTGTAGTATCTGAGAGTTATTACATTCTAGTCTGTAGTATCTGAGAGTTATTACATTCTAGTCTGTAGTTATTACATTCTAGTCTGTAGTATCTGAGAGTTATTACATTCTAGTCTGAGAGTTATTACATTCTAGTCTGTAGTTATTACATTCTAGTGTGTAGTATCTGAGAGTTATTACAGTCTAGTCTGTAGTATCTGAGAGTTATTACAGTCTAGTCTGTAGTATCTGATAGTTATTACAGTCTAGTGTGTAGTATCTGAGAGTTATTACATTCTAGTCTGTAGTATCTGAGAGTTATTACATTCTAGTCTGTAGTTATTACATTCTAGTCTGTAGTATCTGAGAGTTATTACATTCTAGTCTGTAGTATATGAGAGTTATTACAGTCTAGTCTGTAGTCATTACATTCTAGTCTGTAGTATCTGAGAGTTATTACATTCTAGTCTGTAGTCATTACATTCTAGTCTGTAGTTATTACATTCTAGTCTGTAGTTATTACAGTCTAGTCTGTAGTTATTACATTCTAGTCTGTAGTATCTGAGAGTTATTACATTCTAGTCTGTAGTATCTGAGAGTTATTACATTCTAGTCTGCAGTTATTACATTCTAGTCTGTAGTATCTGATAGTTATTACATTCTAGTCTGTAGTATATGAGAGTTATTACATTCTAGTCTAGTTATTACAGTCTAGTCTGTAGTATCTGAGAGTTATTACATTCTAGTGTGTAGTATCTGAGAGTTATTACATTCTAGTGTGTAGTATCTGAGAGTTATTACAAACTAGTGTGTAGTATCTGAGAGTTATTACATTCTAGTGTGTAGTATCTGAGAGTTATTACATTCTAGTCTGTAGTATATGAGAGTTATTACAGTCTAGTCTGTAGTTATTACATTCTAGTCTGTAGTATCTGAGAGTTATTACATTCTAGTCTGTAGTCATTACATTCTAGTCTGTAGTTATTACATTCTAGTATCTGTAGTTATTACAGTCTAGTCTGTAGTTATTACATTCTAGTCTGTAGTTATTACAGTCTAGTCTGTAGTTATTACAGTCTGGTCTGTAGTATCTGATAGTTATTACATTCTAGTCTGTAGTTATTACATTCTAGTATGTAGTATCTGAGAGTTATTACATTCTAGTCTGTAGTATCTGAGAGTTATTACATTCTAGTCTGTAGTTATTACATTCTAGTCTGAAGTATCTGAGAGTTATTACATTCTAGTCTGAGAGTTATTACATTCTAGTCTGTAGTTATTACATTCTAGTGTGTAGTATCTGAGAGTTATTACAGTCTAGTCTGTAGTATCTGAGAGTTATTACAGTCTAGTCTGTAGTATCTGATAGTTATTACAGTCTAGTGTGTAGTATCTGAGAGTTATTACATTCTAGTCTGTAGTATCTGAGAGTTATTACATTCTAGTCTGTAGTTATTACATTCTAGTCTGTAGTATCTGAGAGTTATTACATTCTAGTCTGTAGTTATTACATTCTAGTCTGTAGTATCTGATAGTTATTACAGTCTGGTCTGTAGTATCTGATAGTTATTACAGTCTAGTCTGTAGTATCTGAGAGTTATTACATTCTAGTCTGTAGTTATTACATTCTAGTCTGTAGTATCTGATAGTTATTACAGTCTAGTCTGTAGTATCTGAGAGTTATTACATTCTAGTCTGTAGTTATTACATTCTAGTCTGTAGTATCTGATAGTTATTACAGTCTGGTCTGTAGTATCTGAGAGTTATTACATTCTAGTGTGTAGTATCTGAGAGTTATTACATTCTAGTCTGTAGTTATTACATTCTAGTCTGTAGTATCTGAGAGTTATTACATTCTAGTCTGTAGTATATGAGAGTTATTACAGTCTAGTCTGTAGTCATTACATTCTAGTCTGTAGTATCTGAGAGTTATTACATTCTAGTCTGTAGTCATTACATTCTAGTCTGTAGTTATTACATTCTAGTCTGTAGTTATTACAGTCTAGTCTGTAGTTATTACATTCTAGTCTGTAGTTATTACAGTCTAGTCTGTAGTTATTACATTCTAGTCTGTAGTATCTGAGCGTTATTACATTCTAGTCTGCAGTTATTACATTCTAGTCTGTAGTATCTGAGAGTTATTACATTCTAGTCTGTAGTATCTGAGAGTTATTACATTCTAGTCTGTAGTTATTACATTCTAGTCTGTAGTATCTGAGTTATTACATTCTAGTCTTATTACATTCTAGTCTGTAGTTATTACATTCTAGTCTGTAGTATATGAGAGTTATTACATTCTAGTCTGTAGTTATTACATTCTAGTCTGAAGTATCTGAGAGTTATTACATTCAGTCTAGTCTGTAGTATCTGAGAGTTATTACATTCTAGTGTGTAGTATCTGAGAGTTATTACATTCTAGTCTGTAGTTATTACATTCTAGTCTGTAGTATCTGAGAGTTATTACATTCTAGTCTGTAGTATATGAGAGTTATTACATTCTAGTCTGTAGTATCTGAGAGTTCTGAGGTAGTTATTACATTCTAGTCTGTAGTATCTGAGAGTTATTACATTCTAGTCTGTAGTATCATTACATTCTAGTCTGTAGTTATTACATTCTATCTGTAGTTATTACAGTCTAGTCTGTAGTTATTACATTCTAGTCTGTAGTTATTACAGTCTAGTCTGTAGTTATTACATTCTAGTCTGTAGTATCTGAGCGTTATTACATTCTAGTCTGCAGTTATTACATTCTAGTCTGTAGTATCTGAGAGTTATTACATTCTAGTCTGTAGTATCTGAGAGTTATTACATTCTAGTCAGTTATTACATTCTAGTCTGTAGTATCTGAGAGTTATTACATTCTAGTCTGTAGTATCTAGAGAGTTATTACATTCTAGTCTGTAGTATATGAGAGTTATTACATTCTAGTCTGTAGTTATTACATTCTAGTCTGAAGTATCTGAGAGTTATTACATTCTAGTCTGTAGTATATGAGTTATTACATTCTAGTCTGTAGTTATTACATTCTAGTCTGTAGTATCTGAGAGTTATTACAGTCTAGTCTGTGTATCTGAGAGTTATTACAGTCTAGTCTGTAGTATCTGATAGTTATTACATTCTAGTCTGTAGTATCTGAGAGTTATTACATTCTAGTCTGTAGTATCTGAGAGTTATTACATTCTAGTCTGTAGTTATTACATTCTAGTCTGTGTATCTGAGAGTTATTACATTCTAGTCTGTAGTATATGAGAGTTATTACAGTCTAGTCTGTAGTCATTACATTCTAGTCTGTAGTATCTGAGAGTTATTACATTCTAGTCTGTAGTCATTACATTCTAGTCTGTAGTTATTACATTCTAGTCTGTAGTTATTACAGTCTAGTCTGTAGTTATTACATTCTAGTCTGTAGTATCTGAGTTATTACATTCTAGTCTGTAGTATCTGAGAGTTATTACATTCTAGTCTGATAGTTATTACATTCTAGTCTGTAGTATCTGATAGTTATTACAGTCTAGTCTAGTTATTCATTCTAGTCTGCAGTTATTACAGTCTAGTCTGTAGTATCTGAGAGTTATTACATTCTAGTCTGTAGTATATGAGAGTTATTACAGTCTAGTCTGTAGTCATTACATTCTAGTCTGTAGTATCTGAGAGTTATTACATTCTAGTCTGTAGTTATTACATTCTAGAGAGTTATTACAGTCTAGTCTGTAGTTATTACATTCTAGTCTGTAGTATCTGAGAGTTATTACATTCTAGTCTGTAGTATCTGAGAGTTATTACATTCTACAGTTATTACATTCTAGTCTGTAGTATCTGATAGTTATTACAGTCTAGTCTGTAGTATATGAGAGTTATTACATTCTAGTCTGCAGTTATTACAGTCTAGTCTGTAGTATCTGAGAGTTATTACATTCTAGTGTAGTATCTGAGAGTTATTACATTCTAGTGTGTAGTATCTGAGAGTTATTACATTCTAGTGTGTAGTATGAGAGTTATTACATTCTAGTGTGTAGTATCTGAGAGTTATTACATTCTAGTCTGTAGTATATGAGAGTTATTACAGTCTAGTCTGTAGTCATTAC
>NW_027040213.1:191908-196188 GCF_034236695.1 Oncorhynchus nerka | reverse complement strand
GTCACAGGACAATCACCCACAATACAACCAAAGAATATGGCTGCCTAAATATGGTTCCCAATCAGAGACAACGGTAAACACCTGCCTCTGATTGAGAACCACTTCCAGACAGCCATAGACTCTCCCAGAACACCCCACTAAGCTACAATCCCACTAAGCTACACACCACATACAAAAACCCATGTCACACCTGGCCTGACCAAAACATAAAGAAAAACACAAAATACTTCGACCAGGGCGTGACAGAACCCCCCCCAAGGTGTGGACTCCCCGAGCAGCACCTCAAAACAACAGGAGGGTCCGGGTGGGCGTCTGTCCATGGTGGCGGCTCCGGTGCTTGGGACGCGGACCCCTCAAACACTGTCTTAGTCCCTCTTCCTCGCGTCCCTGGATAGTCCACCCTCGCCACCGACCATGGCCTAGTAGTCCTCACCCAGAACCCCACTGGACTGAGGGAAGATCGGGACTGAAGGACAGCTCGGGACGGAGGCAGCTCGGGACTGAGGGGAAGCTCGGGGAGAGTGGCTCGAGGAGTGAAAGCTCGAGAGTGAGAGAAAGCTCAGGAGTGAGAGAAAGCTCAGGAGTGAGAGGGAAGCTCAGGAGTGAGAGGAAGCTCAGGCAGGTTGATGGATCTACCAGATCCTGGCTGGCTGGTGGTTCCGGCAGATCCTGGCTGACTGGCAGATCCTGGCAGACTGGCAGATCCTGGCTGACTAGCGGTTCTGGCAGATCCTGGCTGACTGGCGGATCCTGGCTGACTGGCGGATCCTGGCTGACTGGCGGATCCGGCAGATCCTGGCCGACTGGCAGATCCTGGCTGACTGGCGGATCTGGCAGATCCTGGCTGACTGGCGGATCCCTGGCTGACTGACGTATCCTGGCTGACAAGCGGATCTGGCAGATCCTGGCTGACTGGCGGATCTGGCTGACTGGCGGATCCTGGCTGACTAGCGGTTCTGGCAGATCCTGGCTGACTGGCGGATCCTGGCTGACTGGCGGATCTGGCAGATCCTGGCTGACTGGCGGATCCTGGCTGACTGGCGTATCCTGGCTGACAAGCGGATCTGGCAGATCCTGGCTGACTGGCGGATCCTGGCTGACTAAGCGGTTCTGGCGGATCCTGGCTGACTGGCGGATCTGGCTGACTGGCGGATCCTGGCTGACTGGCACTTCTGGCGGATCCTGGCAGACTGGCGGATCCTTGCTGACTGGCGGATCCTGGCACTGGCGGATCCTGGCAGATCCTGGCCGACTGGCACTACTGGCAGATCCTGGCCGACTGGCACTTCTGGCGGATCTAGCTGACTGATGGATCTAACTGATCCTGACAGACTGGCGGCTCTGGGCAGACTGGCGCGCTGGGCAGACTGGCGGCGCTGGGCAGACTGGCGGCGCTGGGCAGACTGGGCGGTGCTGGGCAGACTGGCGGCGCTGGGCAGTGGCGGCGCTGGGCAGACTGGCGATGCTGGGCAGACTGGCGGCGCTGAGCAGACTGGGAGCACTGGCGGCGCTGGGCAGACTGGCGGCTCCTTGCAGACTGACAGCTCCTTGCAGACTGGCAGCTCCTTGCAGACTGGCAGCTCCTTGCAGACTGGCAGCTCCTTGCAGACTGACAGCTCCTTGCAGACTGACAGCTCTGGCTGCTTCATGTTGACTGACAGCTCTGGCTGCTCCTTGCAGACTGGCTGCTCCATGCAGACTGGCAGCTCCTTGCAGACTGGCAGCTCCTTGCAGACTGACAGCTCCTTGCAGACTGACGGCTCCTTGCAGACTGACAGCTCTGGCTTCTTCATGTTGACTGACAGCTCTGGCTGCTCCTTGCCGACCGGCAGCTCTGGCTGCTCCATGTAGACTGACAGCTCTGGCTGCGCTGAACAGGCGGGAGACTCCGGCAGCGCTGTAGAGGAGAAAGGCTCTGGCTGCGCTAAACAGGCGGGAGACTCCAACAGCGCAGGAGAGGAGAAAAGCGCTGGCTGCGCTGAACAGGCGAGGCGCACTGAAGGCCCGGTGTGTGGTGCTGGAACTGGTGGCACTGGATCGAGGACACGCACAGGAAGCCTGGTGCGGGGAGCTGCTACCGGAGGACTGGAGTGTGGAGGTGGCACAGGGCAGACTGGCGGCGGTGGGCAGACTGGCGGTACTGGCGGCGCTGGGCAGACGGGTAGCTCAGACGGCGCTGGGCAGACTGGAGAAAAAGGCTCTGGCAGCGCTGGACTGAGGAGTACTGGTGCCTCTGGAATGAGGGGCGGTAGCTCTGACAGCGCCGGACAGGCGGGAAGCTCCGGCAGCGGCGCCGGACAGGCGGGACGCTCCGGCAGCGGCGCCGGACAGGCGGGAGGCTCCGGCAGCGGCGCCGAACAGGCGGGAGGGGCTCCGGCAGCGGCGCCGGACAGGCGGGAGGCTCCCAGCGGCGCCGGACAGGCGGAGGCTCCGGCAGCGGCGCCGGACAGGCGGGGAGGCTCCGGCAGCGGCGCCGGACAGGCGGGACGCTCCGGCAGCGGCGCCGGACAGGCGGGCAGCTCCGGCAGCGCGCCGGACAGCGCGGGGCAGCTCCGGCAGCGGCGCCGGACAGGCGGGAGGCTCGGCAGCTGGACAGGCGGGACGCACTGTAGGCCTGATGCGTGGTGCTGGCACTGGTATGCCGTGCATACTATGCCACGCCAACAGCTTTCTTTCTACTCTGTCCACTACATCCTCCACACTCTCCAGACTCAGCACTCTGCTTCGCCGACAGCTCCAATTCCATCCATGGCTCTGCCCAGGGTCCATTTCCGTCAAGGATCTCCTCCCAAGTCCATTTATCCAAGAATGCAGCCTCTCCCACTGCTGCTGCTGCTTCTGTTGCTTCTCCTGCTGCTTGGTCCTGTGGTGGGTGATTCTGTAACGGCTTTCTACTGGTGAAGGAGAGTCGGACCAAACTGCAGCGTATAGATTTCGATCCATATTTAATAAAACAACTTAACACGAATCACACACAAACTCAACAAAACAATAAAAAACGAAACGAAAACCGAAAACAGCCTATACATGTGTCTACAAACCTCTAACAAGACATCAAGACACACAGGACAATCACCCACAATACAACCAAAGAATATGGCTGCTAAATATGGTTCCCAATCAGAGACAACGGTAAACACCTGCCTCTGATTGAGAACCACTTCAACAACCATAGACTCTCCCAGAACACCCCACTAAGCTACAATCCCACTAAGCTACACACCACATACAAAACCCATGTCACACCCTGGCCTGACCAAAACATAAAGAAAAACACAAAATACTTCGACCAGGGCGTGACAGAGTTCGTCATGCCAAGGTAGGTAGAGAGAATATGTCATATCTTATACTTCTTTTAAATAATCTTCATCACATTATTTTTAAATATGTTTTATATTCCTCTGTGTTGTTTCTACTAATTATCTATAACTCCTCTGTGTTGTTTCTACTAATTATCTATAACTCCTCTGTGTTGTTTCTACTAATTATCTATAATTCCTCTGTGTTGTTTCTACTAATTATGTTCTATAATTCCTCTGTGTTGTTGCTACTAATTATCTATAACTCCTCTGTGTTGTTTCTACTAATTATGTTCTATAACTCCTCTGTGTTGTTTCTACTAATTATCTATAATTCCTCTGTGTTGTTTCTACTAATTATCTATAATTCCTCTGTGTTGTTTCTACTAATTATCTATAATTCCTCTGTGTTGTTTCTACTAATTATCTATAACTCCTCTGTGTTGTTTCTACTAATTATGTTCTATAACTCCTCTGTGTTGTTTCTACTAATTATCTATAATTCCTCTGTGTTGTTTCTACTAATTATCTATAACTCCTCTGTGTTGTTTCTACTAATTATCTATAATTCCTCTGTGTTGTTTCTACTAATTATCTATAACTCCTCTGTGTTGTTTCTACTAATTATCTATAATTCCTCTGTGTTGTTTCTACTAATTATCTATAACTCCTCTGTGTTGTTTCTACTAATTATCTATAATTCCTCTGTGTTGTTTCTACTAATTATCTATAATTCCTCTGTGTTGTTTCTACTAATTATCTATAACTCCTCTGTGTTGTTTCTACTAATTATCTATAATTCCTCTGTGTTGTTTCTACTAATTATCTATAACTCCTCTGTGTTGTTTCTACTAATTATCTATAATTCCTCTGTGTTGTTTCTACTAATTATGTTCTATAATTCCTCTGTGTTGTTTCTACTAATTATCTATAATTCCTCTGTGTTGTTTCTACTAATTATGTTCTATAATTCCTCTGTGT
>NW_027040213.1:164408-186908 GCF_034236695.1 Oncorhynchus nerka | reverse complement strand
TTTGGTTGGTCTCTTAGAAATGTCCTTGTTTTTTAAAGAAAGGCACTTTCTTGTGTACGCCCATTATCAGCAACTGTGTTCCAATGGCATGTTGTGTTAGCTAATCCAAGTTTATCATTCTAAAAAATACTAATTTATCATTAGAAAACCCTTTTGCAATTATTTTAGCATAGCTGAAAACTTTTATTCTGATTAAAGAAGCAATAAAACTTCTTCTTTAGACTAGTTGAGTATCTGGAGCATCAGCATTTGTGGGTTCGATTACAGGCTCAAACTGGCCAGAAACAAAGACCTTTCTTCTGAAACTCATCAGTCTATTCTTGTTCTGAGAAATGAAGGCTATTCCATACTGCCAAGAAACTGAAGATCTCGTACAACGCTGTGTACTACTCCCTTCACAGAACAGCCCAAACTGGCTCTAACCAGAATAGAAAGAGGAGTGGGAGGCCCCGGTGCACAACTGAGCAAGAGGACAAGTACATTAGAGTGTATATTCTGAGATACAGACGCCTAACAAGTCCTCAAAATAAATAAATGTCCTAAGTTTGGAGACTTTACTAGGTTGGGTTAAACCATTCTTTGGAGGGGGGGGGGGGACACAGCAATTTACACCAGTACTGTACAATCCCCCAAACAGGGAATAGTGTTGCGTGCCATTTGGGAAAATGGCAGACCAAGGCCTTCAGTAATGATGCTCGTTCTCAACTCTGGCTTCTCAGCCACTGCTATTACCGATCCACAGATAACCTGACTTGGTAGCAGCAATAAACTGTGACGCGTTTACGCTTCATAAAACGATAAAAAGGAAAAGAAAATAACTGTTTAATGAAGGCAATTGGAGAGATAAGGATTGTTGGGAGCTGATTGGATGTCTTTCTGATGCGGTAGCCAGGTCTCTGAAGTGAAGTCAGGACTAGAGGGGTTATTTTTGATGACTCTGTTTTAAACTATCAACGGTTTCAAGCTGTTTGGGTTTTTGTTTTTGTTTTTTTGTTTTCGAGCGTTTGGGAAAAGTAGGAAAGTTGTTCTGGGGAATGTTGGTGGTTGGTCAGATTTTCGGTCTATGTCTGTGACTGCAAGGGGAATTCTACTGAAGACTTCTGGGAAGTTGGCAGACTAATCAATCAAGATTAATCAGAATCAGAAGAAAAGAAGAAGAATAACTATTACATTTTTGTATTAACTCTTTTTCTAATGCTAAATTCGTTTGAATTAAAAGATGAACTAATCATCATGTGATACATGACAGTAATAAGGAAGTTCTCCTGGGGAACGTGTGTAGTGGTCAGATTCATTTGTCCTGTCTCACCACAGTAACGTTGGGATTGTAGGGAATCTGGCTGAAGACCGAAGACTGAAGACTGAAGACTGAAGACTGTAGACTGTAGACTGAAGACTGTAGACTGAAGACTGTAGACTGTAGACTGTAGACTGAAGACTGTAGACTGTAGACTGAAGACTGAAGACTGTAGACGGTAGACTGTAGACTGTAGACTGTAGACTGAAGACTGTAGACTGTAGACTGACGACTGTAGACTGAAGACTGTAGACTGTAGACTGTAGACTGAAGACTGTAGACTGTAGACTGTAGACTGTAGACTGAAGACTGTAGACTGTAGATTTTAGACTGAAGACTGTAGACCGTAGACCGTAGACCGTAGACTGTACTACCAGACGTTGTTATCTAATCCATCAACATAAAGCACAACTCAGAAACTCTCACCAGAAACAGTTTACTGCCACATAACCTCTTCAAAACAATGTCGGATCATTTGTTTTAATATTTAATAATGATTCATTTGTTTTTTATCCCAGTAAAATCGACATGTACAGTATATATCTCGTTGACGCCCAGTCATTAGACCACTCCACACTAAAACCCACAGGACATCCACAGTTCAGATAGCAAGAACATTCCACTTTTACTCTGGGCACAATTCGACCAGACATCGATTGTCTAGAAGCACTACGATCTCCAACACATGTTCCACTTGGCCCCTAATCGTCCCCATTTAAGCCAACGGTTGCTATTCAGAGAATGCAGTGTGTTATTATCAACAGAGAGGGGATCTGTACAGCCAGCCTGATAATCCTCCAACGAGCTCTGGATGCATAGCAAGAGGCAAACGAATCAGGCAGGGAGGTGGAGATGGCCTTTTAAGATTTTATTCTCTGAAAGTTGGCCATATGTCTTTTGATGTAGCAGGGGACCACGGTGGTAACCTCTACCAGATGAACAGGGCTTATCTGTGGTTTAAACAGGCAGCTCAATTATGATTCTTTTTTTTCTTCCACTAAGTATCTTTTTTTTGTTGACCAATCAGATCAGCTCTGTAAAATATCTGGGGGCCCTATTCAGAAACAGAGGGGGACATCTGACTGTCTGAATGTCCACAGTGACAGACAGAGAGGGGGACATCTGACTGTCTGAATGTCCACAGTGACAGTCAGAGAGGGGGACATCTGACTGTCTGAATGTCCACAGTGACAGAAACAGAGGGGGACATCTGACTGTCTGAATGTCCACAGTGACAGACAGAGAGGGGGACATCTGACTGTCTGAATGTCCACAGTGACAGTCAGAGAGGGGGACATCTGACTGTCTGAATGTCCACAGTGACAGTCAGAGAGGGGGACATCTGACTGTCTGAATGTCCACAGTGACAGAAACAGAGGGGGACATCTGACTGTCTGAATGTCCACAGTGACAGACAGAGAGGGGGACATCTGACTGTCTGAATGTCCACAGTGACAGACAGAGAGGGGGACATCTGACTGTCTGAATGTCCACAGTGACAGACAGAGAGGGGGACATCTGACTGTCTGAATGTCCACAGTGACAGTCAGAGAGGGGGACATCTGACTGTCTGAATGTCCACAGTGACAGTCAGAGAGGGGACATCTGACTGTCTGAATGTCACAGTGACAGAAACAGAGGGGACATCTGACTGTCTGAATGTCCACAGTGACAGAAACAGAGGGGGACATCTGACTGTCTGAATGTCCACAGTGACAGAAAGAGAGGGGGACATCTGACTGTCTGAATGTCCACAGTGACAGAAACAGAGGGGGACATCTGACTGTCTGAATGTCCACAGTGACAGACAGAGAGGGGGACATCTGACTGTCTGAATGTACACAGTGACAGTCAGAGAGGGGGACATCTGACCTTCTGAATGTCCACAGTGACAGTCAGAGAGGGGGACATCTGACTGTCTGAATGTCCACAGTGACAGAAACAGAGGGGGACATCTGACTGTCTGAATGTCCACAGTGACAGAAAGAGAGGGGGACATCTGACTGTCTGAATGTCCACAGTGACAGACAGAGAGGGGGACATCTGACTGTCTGAATGTCCACAGTGACAGAAAGAGAGGGGGACATCTGACTGTCTGAATGTCCACAGTGACAGACAGAGAGGGGGACATCTGACTGTCTGAATGTCCACAGTGACAAAAACAGAGGGGGACATCTGACTGTCTGAATGTCCACAGTGACAGACAGAGAGGGGGACATCTGACTGTCTGAATGTCCACAGTGACAGACAGAGAGGGGGACATCTGACTGTCTGAATGTCCACAGTGACAGACAGAGAGGGGGACATCTGACTGTCTGAATGTCCACAGTGACAGACAGAGAGGGGGACATCTGACTGTCTGAATGTCCACAGTGACAGTCAGAGAGGGGGACATCTGACTGTCTGAATGTCCACAGTGACAGTCAGAGAGGGGGACATCTGACTGTCTGAATGTCCACAGTGACAGAAACAGAGGGGGACATCTGACTGCCTGAATGTCCACAGTGACAGTCAGAGAGGGGACATCTGACTGTCTGAATGTCACAGTGACAGAAACAGAGGGGGACATCTGACTGTCTGAATGTCCACAGTGACAGAAAGAGAGGGGGGACATCTGACTGTCTGAATGTCCACAGTGACAGAAAGAGGGGGACATATGACTGTCTGAATGTCCACAGTGACAGTCAGAGAGGGGACATCTGACTGTCTGAATGTCCACAGTGACAGAAACAGAGGGGGACATCTGACTGTCTGAATGTCCACAGTGACAGAAAGAGAGGGGGACATCTGACTGTCTGAATGTCCACAGTGACAGAAAGAGAGGGGGACATCTGACTGTCTGAATGTCCACAGTGACAGAAAGAGGGGGACATCTGACTGTCTGAATGTCCACAGTGACAGAAAAGAGAGGGGGACATCTGACTGTCTGAATGTCCACAGTGACAGAAACAGAGGGGGACATCTGACTGTCTGAATGTCACAGTGACAGAAAAGAGGGGGACATCTGACTGTCTGAATGTCCACAGTGACAGACAGAGAGGGGGACATCTGACTGTCTGAATGTCCACAGTGACAGAAACAGAGGGGGACATCTGACTGTCTGAATGTCCACAGTGACAGAAAGAGAGAGGGGACATCTGACTGTCTGAATGTCCACAGTGACAGAAACAGAGGGGGACATCTGACTGTCTGAATGTCCACAGTGACAGACAGAGAGGGGGACATCTGACTGTCTGAATGTCCACAGTGACAGACAGAGAGGGGGACATCTGACTGTCTGAATGTCCACAGTGACAGAAGAGGGGGACATCTGACTGTCTGAATGTCCACAGTGACAGAAACAGAGGGGGACATCTGACTGTCTGAATGTCCACAATGACAGAAAGAGAGGGAGACATCTGACTGTCTGAATGTCCACAGTGACAGAAACAGAGGGGGACATCTGACTGTCTGAATGTCCACAGTGACAGAAACAGAGGGGACATCTGACTGTCTGAATGTCACAGTGACAGAAAGAGAGGGGACATCTGACTGTCTGAATGTCACAGTGACAGAAACAGAGGGGACATCTGACTGTCTGAATGTCACAGTGACAGACAGAGAGGGGACATCTGACTGTCTGAATGTCCACAGTGACAGACAGAGAGGAGACATCTGACTGTCTGAATGTCACAGTGACAGAAACAGAGGGGGACATCTGACTGTCTGAATGTCCACAGTGACAGAAACAGAGGGGACATCTGACTGTCTGAATGTCCACAGTGACAGACAGAGAGGGGACATCTGACTGTCTGAATGTCCACAGTGACAGACAGAGGGGGACATCTGACTGTCTGAATGTCCACAGTGACAGTCAGAGAGGGGGACATCTGACTGTCTGAATGTCCACAGTGACAGTCAGAGAGGGGGACATCTGACTGTCTGAATGTCCACAGTGACAGAAACAGAGGGGACATCTGACTGTCTGAATGTCCACAGTGACAGAAACAGAGGGGGACATCTGACTGCCTGAATGTCCACAGTGACAGTCAGAGAGGGGGACATCTGACTGTCTGAATGTCCACAGTGACAGAAACAGAGGGGGACATCTGACTGTCTGAATGTCCACAGTGACAGAAAAGAGGGGGACATCTGACTGTCTGAATGTCCACAGTGACAGTCAGAGAGGGGACATCTGACTGTCTGAATGTCCACAGTGACAGACAGAGGGGACATCTGACTGTCTGAATGTCCACAGTGACAGAAAGAGATCGGGACATCTGACTGTCTGAATGTCCACAGTGACAGACAGAGAGGGGGACATCTGACTGTCTGGATGTCCACAGTGAAAGAAAGAGAGGGGGACATCTGACTGTCTGAATGTCCACAGTGACAGACAGAGAGGGGACATCTGACTGTCTGAATGTCCATAGTGACAGAAAAGAGAGGGGGACATCTGACTGTCTGAATGTCCACAGTGACAGAAAGAGAGGGGGACATCTGACTGTCTGAATGTCCACAGTGACAGTCAGAGGGGACATCTGACTGTCTGAATGTCCACAGTGACAGTCAGAGAGGGGGACATCTGACTGTCTGAATGTCCACAGTGACAGAAACAGAGGGGGACATCTGACTGTCTGAATGTCCACAGTGACAGAAACAGAGGGGGACATCTGACTGTCTGAATGTCCACAGTGACAGAAAGAGAGGGGGACATCTGACTGTCTGAATGTCCACAGTGACAGAAACAGAGGGGGACATCTGACTGTCTGAATGTCCACAGTGACAGACAGAGAGGGGGACATCTGACTGTCTGAATGTCCACAGTGACAGTCAGAGAGGGGGACATCTGACCTTCTGAATGTCCACAGTGACAGTCAGAGAGGGGGACATCTGACTGTCTGAATGTCCACAGTGACAGAAACAGAGGGGGACATCTGACTGTCTGAATGTCCACAGTGACAGAAAGAGAGGGGGACATCTGACTGTCTGAATGTCCACAGTGACAGACAGAGAGGGGACATCTGACTGTCTGAATGTCCCACAGTGACAGAAAGAGAGGGGGACATCTGACTGTCTGAATGTCCAGTGACAGACAGAGAGGGGGACATCTGACTGTCTGAATGTCCACAGTGACAAAAACAGAGGGGGACATCTGACTGTCTGAATGTCCACAGTGACAGACAGAGAGGGGGACATCTGACTGTCTGAATGTCCACAGTGACAGACAGAGAGGGGGACATCTGACTGTCTGAATGTCCACAGTGACAGACAGAGAGGGGGACATCTGACTGTCTGAATGTCCACAGTGACAGACAGAGAGGGGGACATCTGACTGTCTGAATGTCCACAGTGACAGTCAGAGAGGGGACATCTGACTGTCTGAATGTGTCACAGTGACAGTCAGAGAGGGGGACATCTGACTGTCTGAATGTCCACAGTGACAGAAACAGAGGGGGACATCTGACTGCCTGAATGTCCACAGTGACAGTCAGAGAGGGGGACATCTGACTGTCTGAATGTCCACAGTGACAGAAACAGAGGGGGACATCTGACTGTCTGAATGTCCACAGTGACAGAAAGAGAGGGGGACATCTGACTGTCTGAATGTCCACAGTGACAGAAAGAGAGGGGGACATATGACTGTCTGAATGTCCACAGTGACAGTCAGAGAGGGGGACATCTGACTGTCTGAATGTCCACAGTGACAGACAGAGAGGGGACATCTGACTGTCTGAATGTCCACAGTGACAGAAAGAGGGGACATCTGACTGTCTGAATGTCCACAGTGACAGAAAAGAGGGGGACATCTGACTGTCTGAATGTCCACAGTGACAGAAACAGGGGGACATCTGACTGTCTGAATGTCCACAGTGACAGAAAGAGGGGGACATCTGACTGTCTGAATGTCCACAGTGACAGAAGAGAGGGGGACATCTGACTGTCTGAATGTCCACAGTGACAGAAAGAGAGGGGGACATCTGACTGTCTGAATGTCCACAGTGACAGAAAGAGAGGGGGACATCTGACTGTCTGAATGTCCACAGTGACAGACATAGAGGGGGACATCTGACTGTCTGAATGTCCACAGTGACAGAAAGAGAGGGGGACATCTGACTGTCTGAATGTCACAGTGACAGAAAGAGAGGGGGACATCTGACTGTCTGAATGTCACAGTGACAGAAGAGAGGGGGACATCTGACTGTCTGAATGTCCACAGTGACAGAAACAGAGGGGGACATCTGACTGTCTGAATGTCCACAGTGACAGAAAGAGAGGGGACATCTGACTGTCTGAATGTCCACAGTGACAGAAAGAGGGGGACATCTGACTGTCTGAATGTCCACAGTGACAGAAAGAGGGGGACATCTGACTGTCTGAATGTCCACAGTGACAGAAACAGAGGGGGACATCTGACTGTCTGAATGTCCACAGTGACAGAAAGAGAGGGGGACATCTGACTGTCTGAATGTCCACAGTGACAGACAGAGAGGGGGGACATCTGACTGTCTGAATGTCCACAGTGACAGAAACAGAGGGGGACATCTGACTGTCTGAATGTCCACAGTGACAGAAAGAGAGGGGGACATCTGACTGTCTGAATGTCCACAGTGACAGAAACAGAGGGGACATCTGACTGTCTGAATGTCCACAGTGACAGACAGAGAGGGGGACATCTGACTGTCTGAATGTCCACAGTGACAGACAGAGAGGGGACATCTGACTGTCTGAATGTCCACAGTGACAGAAAGAGAGGGGGACATCTGACTGTCTGAATGTCCACAGTGACAGAAACAGAGGGGACATCTGACTGTCTGAATGTCACAATGACAGAAAGAGGAGACATCTGACTGTCTGAATGTCCACAGTGACAGAAACAGAGGGGGGACATCTGACTGTCTGAATGTCCACAGTGACAGAAACAGAGGGGGACATCTGACTGTCTGAATGTCCACAGTGACAGAAAGAGAGGGGGACATCTGACTGTCTGAATGTCACAGTGACAGAAACAGAGAGGGGACATCTGACTGTCTGAATGTCCACAGTGACAGACAGAGAGGGGACATCTGACTGTCTGAATGTCCACAGTGACAGACAGAGGGAGACATCTGACTGTCTGAATGTCCACAGTGACAGAAACAGAGGGGACATCTGACTGTCTGAATGTCACAGTGACAGAAACAGAGGGGGACATCTGACTGTCTGAATGTCACAGTGACAGACAGAGAGGGGACATCTGACTGTCTGAATGTCCACAGTGACAGACAGAGAGGGGACATCTGACTGTCTGAATGTCCACAGTGACAGACAGAGAGGGGACATCTGACTGTCTGAATGTCCACAGTGACAGTCAGAGAGGGGGACATCTGACTGTCTGAATGTCCACAGTGACAGTCAGAGAGGGGGACATCTGACTGTCTGAATGTCCACAGTGACAGAAACAGAGGGGACATCTGACTGTCTGAATGTCCACAGTGACAGAAACAGAGGGGGACATCTGACTGCCTGAATGTCACAGTGACAGTCAGAGAGGGGACATCTGACTGTCTGAATGTCCACAGTGACAGAAACAGAGGGGACATCTGACTGTCTGAATGTCCACAGTGACAGAAAGAGGGGGACATCTGACTGTCTGAATGTCCACAGTGACAGTCAGAGACAGGGGACATCTGACTGTCTGAATGTCCACAGTGACAGACAGAGAGGGGGACATCTGACTGTCTGAATGTCCACAGTGACAGACAGAGAGGGGGACATCTGACTGTCTGAATGTCCATAGTGACAGAAAGAGAGGGGGACATCTGACTGTCTGAATGTCCACAGTGACAGAAAGAGAGGGGACATCTGACTGTCTGAATGTCCACAGTGACAGAAAGAGAGGGGACATCTGACTGTCTGAATGTCCACAGTGACAGAAAAGAGGGGGACATCTGACTGTCTGAATGTCCACAGTGACAGACAGAGAGGGGACATCTGACTGTCTGAATGTCACAGTGACAGAAAGAGAGGGGGACATCTGACTGTCTGAATGTCCACAGTGACAGAAAGAGAGGGGACATCTGACAGTCTGAATGTCCACAGTGACAGAAAGAGAGGGGACATCTGACTGTCTGAATGTCCACAGTGACAGAAACAGAGGGGGACATCTGACTGTCTGAATGTCCACAGTGACAGAAGAGAGGGGGGCATCTGACTGTCTGAATGTCCACAGTGACAGAAAGAGAGGGGGACATCTGACTGTCTGAATGTCCACAGTGACAGAAAAGGGGGACATCTGACTGTCTGAATGTCACAGTGACAGAAAGAGAGGGGGACATCTGACTGTCTGAATGTCCACAGTGACAGAAACAGAGGGGGACATCTGACTGTCTGAATGTCCACAGTGACAGAAAGAGAGGGGGACATCTGACTGTCTGAATGTCCACAGTGACAGAAAGAGAGGGGACATCTGACAGTCTGAATGTCCACAGTGACAGAAAGAGAGGGGGACATCTGACTGTCTGAATGTCCACAGTGACAGAAACAGAGGGGACATCTGACTGTCTGAATGTCACAGTGACAGAAAGAGAGGGGGCATCTGACTGTCTGAATGTCCACAGTGACAGAAAGAGAGGGGGACATCTGACTGTCTGAATGTCCACAGTGACAGAAAAGAGAGGGGACATCTGACTGTCTGAATGTCCACAGTGACAGAAAGAGAGGGGGGACATCTGACTGTCTGAATGTCACAGTGACAGAAACAGAGGGGGACATCTGACTGTCTGAATGTCCACAGTGACAGAAAGAGAGGGGACATCTGACTGTCTGAATGTCACAGTGACAGACAGAGGGGACATCTGACTGTCTGAATGTCCACAGTGACAGACAGAGAGGGGACATCTGACTGTCTGAATGTCCCAGTGACAGAAACAGAGGGGACATCTGACTGTCTGAATGTCCACAGTGACAGACAGAGAGGGGACATCTGACTGTCTGAATGTCCACAGTGACAGAAGAGAGGGGGACATCTGACTGTCTGAATGTCCACAGTGACAGAAACCGAGGGGGGACATCTGACTGTCTGAATGTCACAGTGACAGAAAGAGAGGGGGGACATCTGACAGTCTGAATGTCCACAGTGACAGAAAGAGAGGGGACATCTGACTGTCTGAATGTCACAGTGACAGAAACAGAGGGGACATCTGACTGTCTGAATGTCACAGTGACAGAAGAGGGGGCATCTGACTGTCTGAATGTCCACAGTGACAGAAAGAGAGGGGACATCTGACTGTCTGAATGTCCACAGTGACAGAAAGAGAGGGGGACATCTGACTGTCTGAATGTCCACAGTGACAGAAAGAGAGGGGACATCTGACTGTCTGAATGTCACAGTGACAGAAACAGAGGGGGACATCTGACTGTCTGAATGTCCACAGTGACAGAAAGAGAGGGGACATCTGACTGTCTGAATGTCACAGTGACAGACAGAGAGGGGGACATCTGACTGTCTGAATGTCCACAGTGACAGACAGAGAGGGGGACATCTGACTGTCTGAATGTCCACAGTGACAGAAACAGAGGGGGACATCTGACTGTCTGAATGTCCACAGTGACAGACAGAGAGGGGGACATCTGACTGTCTGAATGTCCACAGTGACAGAAAGAGAGGGGGACATCTGACTGTCTGAATGTCCACAGTGACAGAAACCGAGGGGGACATCTGACTGTCTGAATGTCCACAGTGACAGAAAGAGAGGGGGACATCTGACTGTCTGAATGTCCACAGTGACAGAAAGAGAGTGGGACATCTGACTGTCTGAATGTCAGAAAAGAAGAGGGTGGTGGCATCTTGCTGTTACAGTCAACACGGAAATTTAAGAATACAAACACACACACTCAGACACACACACACACACTCAGACACACACACACACAAACACACACACACACACACTCAGACACACACACACACGCACACACAGACACACACACACACACACACGCACACACAGACACACACACACAGACACACACACACACACTCAGACACACACACAAACACACTCAGAGACACACACACACTATCCAATCAACACAGTGAATATAGGTCTGTTTGTGGCCCGGCTTCCACCTTAGCCAGTGTCATGGCTACATCCCAAATGGTCCCCTATTGGCCCTGGTCAAAAGTAGTGCACTACATAGGGAATAGGGCCCTGGTCTAAAGTAGTGCACTACATAGGGGGAAGATGGTGCTATTTAAGACTCAGGCACTGTCATGGTAATCAAAGCTATGAGGCGTCCAACAGCATCTATCCTTCCCTCCGCTGTCCTCCCTCCCTCCACACTCTCCTTCTCTCTCTCTCTCTATCGTCCACGGCCCTGTGTGTCTCTCTCTCTCTCTATCGTCCACGGCCCTGTGTGTCTCTCTCTCTCTCATTCGTCCACGGCCCTGTGTGTTTACGATGCCTTCTTTCCCTATGACCTAATCTCAAACAAATTGGAAAGATGATTGTCATCTGCGGGAGGGCCAGGAAACAGCATTATTCTCAACAATAACCTTCAGAGAACCTTTCAGGCAGAAAGGGAGAGAGCACCGTCCCAAATGACACCCTATGCACTTTACGGCGCGACTACTTTTGACCAGAGCTCATGGGGAACAGGGTGCCATTTGGGAACGCGAGGCAGAGAAGAGTGGATTATTCAGAAGGCAATTTTCTCTCAAATTTTTTTTCTCTCTCCGACCCACCCAGCTTGTTTGGCGCGGGGATGCGTCGTGCCGGCCATTAAATGGCTTATTCTGTTGGTGAAATGGGGTCCGGAAGAGACTCATGACACGGATACCCCCTCCTCTCTCTCTCTTTCCTCCCCTTCCTCTCTCTCTTTCCACCCCTTCCTCTCTCTCTCTTTCCACCCCCTCCTCTCTCTCTCTTTCCTCCCCTTCCGCTCTCTCTTTCCACCCCTTCCTCTCTCTCTCTTTCCTCCCCTTCCTCTCTCTCTTTCCACCCCTTCCTCTCTCTCTCTTTCCTCCCCTTCCTCTCTCTCTATTTCCTCCTTCCTCTCTCTCTTTCCTCCCCTCCTCTCTCTCTTTCCTCCCCTTCCTCTCTCTCTCTCTTTCCTCCCCTTCCTCTCTCTCCCCCTTCCTCTCTCTCTTTCCTCCCCTTCCTCTCTCTCTCTTTCCTCCCCTTCCTCTCTCCTCCCCTTCCTGTCTCTCTCTCCTCCCCTTCCTCTCTCTCTTTCCTCCCCTTCCTCTCTCTCTTTCCTCCCCTTCCTGTCTCTCTCTCTCCTCCCCTTCCTCTCTCTCTTTCCTCCCCTTCCCTCTCTCTCTCTTTCCTCCCCCTCCTCTCCTTCCTCTCTCTTTCTTTCCTCCCCTTCCTCTCTCTCTCTTTCACCCCCTCCTCTCCTTCCTCTCTCTCTCTCTCTCCCCTTCCTCTCTCTCTTTCCTCCCCCTCCTCTCTCTCTCTCTTTCCTCCCCTTCCTATCTCTCTTTCCTCCCCTCTCTCTCTCTTTCCTCCCTCTCTCTCTCTTTCCTCCCCTTCCTCTCTCTTTCTTTCCTCCCCATCATCTCTCTCTTTCCTCCCCTCCTCTCTCTCTCCCCCTTCCTCTCTCTCTCTTTCCTCCCCCTCCTCTCTCTCCCCCTCCCCCTTCCTCTCTCTCTTTCCTCCCCTCCCTCTCTCTCTCTTTCCTCCCCCTCCCTCTCTCTTTCCTACCCTCCTATCTCTCTTTCCTCCCCTCCTCTCTCTCTTTCCTCCCCTCCTCTCTCTCTCTCCTCCCCTTCCCTCTCTCTCTTTCCTCCCCTTCCTCTCTCTCTCTTTCCTCCCCTTCCCTGTCTCTCTCTCCTCCCCTTCCTCTCTCTCTTTCCTCCCCTTCCTCTCTCTCTCTTTCCTCCCCCTCCTCTCCTTCCTCTCTCTTTCTTCCCTCCCCTCCTCCTCTCTCTCTCTTTCACCCCCTCCTCTCCTTCCTCTCTCTCTCTCCTCCCCTTCCTCTCTCTCTTTCCTCCCCTCCTCTCTCTCTCTTTCCTCCTTCCTCTCTCTCTCTCTTTCCTCCCCTTCCTCTCTCTCTTTCCTCCCCCTCTCTCTCTCTTTCCTCCCCTTCCCTCTCTCTTTCTTTCCTCCCCTCATCTCTCTCTCTTTCCTCCCCCTCCCCCTCCTCTCTCTCCCCTCCCCCTTCCTCTCTCTCTTTCCTCCCCTCCTCTCTCTCTTTCCTCCCCCTCCTCTCTCTCTCTTTCCTCCCCTCCCCTCTCTCTTTCCTACCCTCCTCTCTCTCTTTCCTCCCCTCCTCTCTCTCTTTCCTCCCCCTCCTCTCTCTCTCTTTCCTCCCCCTCCTCTCTCTCTTTCCTCCCCTCCTCTCTCTCTTTCCTCCCCTCCTCTCTCTCTCCCCTTCCTCTCTCTCTTTCCTCCCCCTCCTCTCTCTCTCTTTCCTCCCCTTCCCCTCTCTCTCTTTCCTCCCCTTCCTCTCTCTCAGTGTGATGTTAACACAACAGCGAAATCCACTGATGAACCAGGCATAGCTGTTATAGTTCAGTAGAGAGACCGTAGCATGTCCTAGCTCTTATTGTTCAGTAGAGAGACATTAGCAGTATTAGCATGTCCTAGCTGTTATTGTTCAGTAGAGAGGCATTAGCAGTATTAGCATGTCCTAGCTGTTATTGTTCAGTAGAGAGACATTAGCAGGATTAGCATGTCCTAGCTGTTATTGTTCAGTAGAAAGACATTAGCAGTATTAGCATGGCCTAGCTGTTATTGTTCAGTAGAGACGGTAGCAGTATTAGCATGGCCTAGCTCTTATTGTTCAGAAGAGAGACATTAGCAGTATTAGCATGTCCTAGCTGTTATTGTTCAGTAGAAAGACATTAGCAGTATTAGCATGTCCTAGCTGTTATTGTTCAGTAGAAAGACATTAGCAGTATTAGCATGTCCTAGCTGTTATTGTTCAGTAGAAAGACATTAGCAGTATTAGCATGTCCTAGCTGTTATTGTTCAGTAGAGAGACATTAGCAGTATTAGCATGTCCTAGCTGTTATTGTTCAGTAGAGAGACATTAGCAGTATTAGCATGTCCTAGCTGTTATTGTTCAGTAGAGAGACAGTAGCATGGCCTAGCTGTTATTGTTCAGTAGAGAGACAGTAGCATGGCCTAGCTGTTATTGTTCAGTAGAGAGACAGTAGCAGTTGTTATTGCAGTAGAGAGACTAGTTGTTATTGTTCAGTAGAGAGACAGTAGCATGGCCTAGCTGTTATTGTTCAGTAGAGAGACAGTAGCATGGCCTAGCTGTTATTGTTCAGTACAGAGACAGTAGCATGGCCTAGCTGTTATTTTTCAGTAGAGAGACATTAGCAGTATTAGCATGTCCTGGCTGTTATTATTCAGTAGAGAGACAGTAGCATGATTAGCATGGCCGAGCTGTTATTGTTCAGTAGAAAGACATTAGCAGGATTAGCATGTCCTAGCTGTTATTGTTCAGTAGAAAGACATTAGCAGTATTAGCATGGCCTAGCTGTTATTGTTTAGTAGAAAGACATTAGCAGTATTAGCATGGCCTAGCTGTTATTGTTTAGTAGAGACAGTAGCAGTATTAGCATGGCCTAGCTGTTATTGTTTAGTAGAGAGACAGTAGCAGTATTAGCATGGCCTAGCTCTTATTGTTCAGAAGAGAGACATTAGCAGTATTAGCATGTCCTAGCTGTTATTGTTTTAGTAGAAAGACATTAGCAGTATTAGCATGTCCTAGCTGTTATTGTTCAGTAGAAAGACATTAGCAGTATTAGCATGTCCTAGCTCTTATTGTTCAGTAGAGAGACAGTAGCAGTATTAGCATGTCCTAGCTGTTATTGTTCAGTAGAGAGACATTAGCAGGATTAGCATGTCCTAGCTGTGGTAATTGTGCGGTAGCGTGAGCAGGGGTGGAAGATAAAGCCTCTAGGCCTCAGTCCTAATGGGTACCCTAGAGACTCTGAAAGGCAAGCCCCCGACCCCCGACCCCTGAACCTGTGACGGGATGGCCAGCACTAATTACTGTACAGTTTGTGTTTGTGTGCGGTTGTGTTGTTAGGTGTGTTGATGCTATTCCCAAGGGAAGGGAATCAGGTTTGTGCTGCTACAAAGTAAACAGAGAACGAGGCAGATAGCTGTAATACAGTCTGCTAGCTGTGGCTGTCTGTTTGTAGCCTGGGAATCAGTCTGTTTGTGCTCTCATTCCACTAGCTGTAATACAGTCTGCTAGCTGTGGCTGTCTGTTTGTAGCCTGGGTATCAGTCTGTTTGTGCTCTCATTCCACTAACTGTAATACAGTCTGCTAGCTGTGGCTGTCTGTTTGTAGCCTGGGTATCAGTCTGTTTGTGCTCTCATTCCACTAACTGTAATACAGTCTGCTAGCTGTGGCTGTCTGTTTGTAGCCTGGGTATCAGTCTGTTTGTGCTCTCATTCCACTAACTGTAATACAGTCTGCTAGCTGTGGCTGTCTGTTTGTAGCCTGGGAATCAGTCTGTTTGTGCTCTCATTCCACTAGCTGTAATACAGTCTGCTAGCTGTGGCTGTCTGTTTGTAGCCTGGGTATCAGTCTGTTTGTGCTCTCATTCCACTAACTGTAATACAGTCTGCTAGCTGTGGCTGTCTGTTTGTAGCCTGGGTATCAGTCTGTTTGTGCTCTCATTCCACTAACTGTAATACAGTCTGCTAGCTGTGGCTGTCTGTTTGTAGCCTGGGTATCAGTCTGTTTGTGCTCTCATTCCACTAACTGTAATACAGTCTGCTAGCTGTGGCTGTCTGTTTGTAGCCTGGGAATCAGTCTGTTTGTGCTCTCATTCCACTAGCTGTTATACAGTCTGCTAGCTGTGGCTGTCTGTTTGTAGCCTGGGAATCAGTCTGTTTGTGCTCTCATTCCACTAACTGTAATACAGTCTGCTAGCTGTGGCTGTCTGTTCATAGCCTGGGTATCAGTCTGTTTGTGCTCTCATTCCACTAGCTGTAATACAGTCTGCTAGCTGTGGCTGTCTGTTTGTAGCCTGGGAATCAGTCTGTTTGTGCTCTCATTCCACTAGCTGTAATACAGTCTGCTAGCTGTGGCTGTCTGTTTGTAGCCTGGGAATCAGTCTGTTTGTGCTCTCATTCCACTAGCTGTAATACAGTCTGCTAGCTGTGGCTGTCTGTTTGTAGCCTGGGAATCAGTCTGTTTGTGCTCTCATTCCACTAACTGTAATAGAGTCTGCTAGCTGTGTCTCTCTGTTAAAAAGCCTGGGTATCAGTCTATCTATCTACTGTAACAGCCTCAGTGTTCATTTCACTGTCTTGTCTGTAAAAAGATTTCTGTTGGCCGCCTCCACTGCTGACCTCTGACCTCTACAGCATGGTTAGGAGAAGCACGCCCACACATGTGCACACATACACACACACATACACACACACACACACACACACACACACACACACACAACAAACACACACACAGTGCTGCCTGTGCCCAAACTGCTGCCGGTCAGAGATGTGGGCTGACAGAGAGAGAGACATACGAGAGAAACGAGAGAGATGTATTGAGAGAGATGTATTGAGAGAAAGATGTATTGAGAGAGAGAGAGAGAGAGAGAGAGAGAAAGATGTGTATTGAGAGGGGAGAGAGAGAGAGATGTATTGAGAGAAAGATGTATTGAGAGGGAGAGAGAGAGAGAGAGAGAGAGAGGGAGAGAGTGCGTGTGGTGTGTGTGTGTGTGTGTGTGTGTGTGTGTGTGTGTGTGTGTGTGTGTGTGTGTGTGTGTGTGTGTGTGCGTCGTCCGTGCGGGTGTGGGTGTGGGTGCGTGCGTGTGGGTGTGCGTGCGCGCGCGTGTGTGTGCGTGCGTGTGTGTGTGCGTGTGGCGGTTCAAAATGTTGAAGAGATTCAGATCTCTGTGTATTTGTTTCTCTCCATTATACCAGAGGACAGAGACAGAGATCTATTATAGCCCTGGGAGGCTAGAACCAGAGGGACAGAAACAGAGATCTATTATAGCCCTGGGTGGCTAGAACCAGAGGACAGAGACAGAGATCTATTATAGCCCTGGGAGGCTAGAACCAGAGGACAGAGACAGAGATCTATTATAGCCCTGGGAGGCTAGAACCAGAGGGACAGAGACAGATCTATCATAGCCCTGGGAGGCTAGAACCAGAGGACAGAGACAGAGATATATTATAGCCCTGGGTGGCTAGAACCAGAGGGACAGAGACAGAGATCTATTATAGCCCTGGGAGGCTAGAACCAGAGGACAGAGACAGATCTATCATAGCCCTGGGAGGCTAGAACCAGAGGGACAGAGACAGAGATCTATTATTGCCCTGGGTGGCTAGAACCAGAGGGACAGAGACAGAGATCTATTATAGCCCTGGGAGGCTAGAACCAGAGGGACAGAGACAGAGATCTATTATAGCCCTGGGAGGCTAGAACCAGAGGGACAGAGACAGAGATCTATTATAGCCCTGGGTGGCTAGAACCAGAGGGACAGAGACAGAGATCTATTATAGCCCTGGGAGGCTAGAACCAGAGGGACAGAGACAGAGATCTATTATAGCCCTGGGAGGCTAGAACCAGAGGGACAGAGACAGAGATATATTATAGCCCCAGTCCCTGGCCCATCAACAGCCACACCACTAGCTGGGATCAGTCCCTGTACCTGGGGGGTGCCTGGAGGGATGGCAGAGAAACCCACAGAACTGAGCTGTTGAATTCAATATCATCTGGAGAGCAGGGGACCTTACTGAGGGGGCAGGGGGCCTTACTGAGGGGGCAGGGGGCTTTACTGAGGGGGCAGGGGGCCTTACTGAGGTGGGGCAGGGGGCCTTACTGAGGGGGCAGGGGCTTTACTGAGTGGGGGGGGCAGGGGCCTTACTGAGGGGCAAGGGGCTTTACTGAGGGGGGCAGGGGCTTTACTGAGGTGGGGGCAGGGGGCCTTACTGAGGGGGCAGGGGGCCTTACTGAGGGGGCAGGGGGCTTTACTGAGGGGGTGGGGGGCAGGGGGCCTTACCGAGGTGGGGGCAGGGGCCTTACTGACGGGGCAGGGGGCCTTACTGAGGGGGGCAGGGGGCCTTACTGAGGTGGGGGCAGGCCTTACTGAGGGGGCAGGGGCTTTACTGAGGGGGTGGCAGGGGGCCTTACTCTCAGGTGGGGGCAGGGGGCCTTACTGAGGGGGGACAGGGGCTTTACTGGGGGCAGGGGGCCTTACTGAGGTGGGCAAGGGGCTTCACTGAGGGGGGCAGGGGCCTTATTGAGGGGGGCAGGGGGCATTATTGAGGGGGCAGGGGGCCTTATTGAGGGTGGGCAGGGGGCATTATTGAGGGTGGGCAGGGGGCATTATTGAGGGCAGGGGCCTTAGTGAGGGTGGGCAGGGGGCCTTACAGTAAACGGACAGTACTGAAACAGAGGTCTCAATATAGACACTGACAGTACTGAGACAGTCTCAATATAGACACAGACAGTACTGAGACAGTCTCAGGACAGACACTGACAGTACTGAGACAGTCTCAATATAGACACTGACAGTACTGAGACAGACTCAATATACACACAGACAGTACTGAGACAGTCTCAGGACAGACACAGCAATATAGACACTGACAGTACTGAGACAGTCTCAATATAGACACTGACAGTACTGAGACAGTCTCAATATAGACACTGACAGTACTGAGACAGTCTCAATATAGACACAGACAGTACTGAGACAGTCTCAATATAGACACAGACAGTACTGAGACAGTCTCAGGACAGACACTGACAGTACTGAGACAGTCTCAGGACAGACACTGACAGTACTGAGACAGTCTCAATATAGACACAGACAGTACTGAGACAGTCTCAGGACAGACACTGACAGTACTGAGACAGTCTCAGGACAGACACTGACAGTACTGAGACAGTCTCAATATAGACACTGACAGTACTGAGACAGTCTCAATATAGACACTGACAGTACTGAGACAGTCTCAATATAGACACAGACAGTACTGAGACAGTCTCAATATAGACACTGACAGTACTGAGACAGTCTCAGGACAGACACAGACAGTACTGAGACACAGACAGTACTGAGACAGTCTCAGGACAGACACAGACAGTACTGAGACAGTCTCAATATAGACACTGACAGTACTGAGACAGTCTCAATATAGACACAGACAGTACTGAGACAGTCTCAATATAGACACTGACAGTACTGAGACAGTCTCAATATAGACACTGACAGTACTGAGACAGTCTCAATATAGACACAGACAGTACTGAGACAGTCTCTAGACACTGACAGTACTGAGACAGTCTCAATATAGACACTGACAGTACTGAGACAGTCTCAATATAGACACTGACAGTACTGAGACAGTCTCAATATAGACACTGACAGTACTGAGACAGTCTCAATATAGACACAGACAGTACTGAGACAGTCTCAATATAGACACTGACAGTACTGAGACAGTCTCAATATAGACACTGACAGTACTGAGACAGTCTCAATATAGACACTGACAGTACTGAGACAGTCTCAATATAGACACTGACAGTACTGAGACAGTCTCAATATAGACACTGACAGTACTGAGACAGTCTCAGGACAGACACTGACAGTACTGAGACAGTCTCAGGACAGTCAGTACTGAGACAATATAGACACAGACAGTACTGAGACAGTCTCAATATAGACACAGACAGTACTGAGACAGTCTCAATATAGACACTGACAGTACTGAGACAGTCTCAATATAGACACAGACAGTACTGAGACAGTCTCAATATAGACACTGACAGTACTGAGACAGTCTCAGGACAGACACTGACAGTACTGAGACAGTCTCAATATAGACACTGACAGTACTGAGACAGTCTCAATATAGACACTGACAGTACTGAGACAGTCTCAATATAGACACAGACAGTACTGAGACAGTCTCAATATAGACACTGACAGTACTGAGACAGTCTCAGGAGACAGTACTGAGACAGTCTCAATATAGACACTGACAGTACTGAGACAGTCTCAATATAGACACAGACAGTACTGAGACAGTCTCAGGACAGACACTGACAGTACTGAGACAGTCTCAATATAGACACAGACAGTCTCAGGACAGACACTGACAGTACTGAGACAGTCTCAGGACAGACACTGACAGTACTGAGACAGTCTCAATATAGACACTGACAGTACTGAGACAGTCTCAATATAGACACTGACAGTACTGAGACAGTCTCAATATAGACACTGACAGTACTGAGACAGTCTCAATATAGACACTGACAGTACTGAGACAGTCTCAGGACAGACACAGACAGTACTGAGACAGTCTCAATATAGACACTGACAGTACTGAGACAGTCTCAATATAGACACAGACAGTACTGAGACAGTCTCAATATAGACACAGACAGTACTGAGACAGTCTCAATATAGACACTGACAGTACTGAGACACAGACACAGACAGTACTGAGACAGTCTCAGGACAGACACTGACAGTACTGAGACAGTCTCAATATAGACACTGACAGTACTGAGACAGTCTCAATATAGACACAGACAGTACTGAGACAGTCTCAATATAGACACTGACAGTACTGAGACAGTCTCAATATAGACACTGACAGTACTGAGACAGTCTCAATATAGACACTGACAGTACTGAGACAGTCTCAATATAGACACTGACAGTACTGAGACAGTCTCAATATAGACACTGACAGTACTGAGACAGTCTCAATATAGACACTGACAGTACTAAGACAGTCTCAGGACAGACACTGACAGTACTGAGACAGTCTCAATATAGACACTGACAGTACTGAGACAGTCTCAGGACAGACACTGACAGTACTGAGACAGTCTCAATATAGACACTGACAGTACTGAGACAGTCTCAATATAGACACTGACAGTACTGAGACAGTCTCAATATAGACACTGACAGTACTGAGACAGTCTCAATATAGACACTGACAGTACTGAGACAGTCTCAGGACAGACACTGACAGTACTGAGACAGTCTCAATATAGACACTGACAGTACTGAGACAGTCTCAATATAGACACTGACAGTACTGAGACAGTCTCAATATAGACACAGACAGTACTGAGACAGTCTCAGGACAGACACTGACAATACTGAGACAGTCTCAATATAGACACTGACAGTACTGAGACAGTCTCAATATAGACACTGACAGTACTGAGACAGTCTCAATATAGACACTGACAGTACTGAGACAGTCTCAGGACAGACACTGACAGTACTGAGACAGTCTCAATATAGACACTGACAGTACTGAGACAGTCTCAATATAGACACAGACAGTACTGAGACAGTCTCAATATAGACACTGACAGTACTGAGACAGTCTCAGGACAGACACTGACAGTACTGAGACAGTCTCAATATAGACACTGACAGTACTGAGACAGTCTCAGGACAGACACTGACAGTACTGAGACAGTCTCAATATAGACACTGACAGTACTGAGACAGTCTCAATATAGACACAGACAGTACTGAGACAGTCTCAATATAGACACTGACAGTACTGAGACACTGACACTGACAGTACTGAGACAGTCTCAATATAGACACTGACAGTACTGAGACAGTCTCATATAGACACAGACAGTACTGAGACAGTCTCAATATAGACACTGACAGTACTGAGACAGTCTCAATATAGACACTGACAGTACTGACACAGTCTCAGGACAGACACTGACAGTACTGAGACAGTCTCAATATAGACACTGACAGTACTGAGACAGTCTCAATATAGACACTGACAGTACTAAGACAGTCTCAGGACAGACACTGACAGTACTGAGACAGTCTCAATATAGACACTGACAGTACTGAGACAGTCTCAGGACAGACACTGACAGTACTGAGACAGTCTCAATATAGACACTGACAGTACTGAGACAGTCTCAATATAGACACTGACAGTACTGAGACAGTCTCAATATAGACACTGACAGTACTGAGACAGTCTCAATATAGACACTGACAGTACTGAGACAGTCTCAATATAGACACTGACAGTACTGAGACAGTCTCAATATAGACACAGACAGTACTGAGACAGTCTCAATATAGACACAGACAGTACTGAGACAGTCTCAATATAGACACTGACAGTACTGAGACAGTCTCAATATAGACACAGACAGTACTGAGACAGTCTCAATATAGACACAGACAGTACTGAGACAGTCTCAATATAGACACTGGCAGTACTGAGACAGTCTCAATATAC
>NW_027040213.1:156251-161251 GCF_034236695.1 Oncorhynchus nerka | reverse complement strand
AATTATCTATAATTCCTCTGTGTTGTTTCTACTAATTATCTATAACTCCTCTGTGTTGTTTCTACTAATTATGTTCTATAACTCCTCTGTGTTGTTTCTACTAATTATCTATAATTCCTCTGTGTTGTTTCTACTAATTATCTATAATTCCTCTGTGTTGTTTCTACTAATTATCTATAACTCCTCTGTGTTGTTTCTACTAATTATGTTCTATAACTCCTCTGTGTTGTTTCTACTAATTATCTATAACTCCTCTGTGTTGTTTCTACTAATTATGTTCTATAACTCCTCTGTGTTGTTTCTACTAATTATGTTCTATAACTCCTCTGTGTTGTTTCTACTAATTATGTTCTATAATTCCTCTGTGTTGTTTCTACTAATTATGTTCTATAACTCCTCTGTGTTGTTTCTACTAATTATGTTCTATAATTCCTCTGTGTTGTTTCTACTAATTATGTTCTATAACTCCTCTGTGTTGTTTCTACTAATTATGTTCTATAATTCCTCTGTGTTGTTTCTACTAATTATCTATAATTCCTCTGTGTTGTTTCTACTAATTATCTATAATTCCTCTGTGTTGTTTCTACTAATTATGTTCTATAATTCCTCTGTGTTGTTTCTACTAATTATCTATAATTCCTCTGTGTTGTTTCTACTAATGATCTATAACTCCTCTGTGTTGTTTCTACTAATTATGTTCTATAACTCCTCTGTGTTGTTTCTACTAATTATGTTCTATAATTCCTCTGTGTTGTTTCTACTAATTATCTATAACTCCTCTGTGTTGTTTCTACTAATTATCTATAATTCCTCTGTGTTGTTTCTACTAATTATCTATAATTCCTCTGTGTTGTTTCTACTAATTATCTATAATTCCTCTGTGTTGTTTCTACTAATGATCTATAACTCCTCTGTGTTGTTTCTACTAATTATCTATAACTCCTCTGTGTTGTTTCTACTAATTATCTATAACTCCTCTGTGTTGTTTCTACTAATTATGTTCTATAATTCCTCTGTGTTGTTTCTACTAATTATGTTCTATAATTCCTCTGTGTTGTTTCTACTAATTATCTATAACTCCTCTGTGTTGTTTCTACTAATTATCTATAATTCCTCTGTGTTGTTTCTACTAATTATCTATAATTCCTCTGTGTTGTTTCTACTAATTATCTATAACTCCTCTGTGTTGTTTCTACTAATTATGTTCTATAATTCCTCTGTGTTGTTTCTACTAATTATCTATAACTCCTCTGTGTTGTTTCTACTAATTATCTATAATTCCTCTGTGTTGTTTCTACTAATTATGTTCTATAATTCCTCTGTGTTGTTTCTACTAATTATCTATAATTCCTCTGTGTTGTTTCTACTAATTATCTATAATTCCTCTGTGTTGTTTCTACTAATTATCTATAACTCCTCTGTGTTGTTTCTACTAATTATCTATAATTCCTCTGTGTTGTTTCTACTAATTATCTATAACTCCTCTGTGTTGTTTCTACTAATTATCTATAATTCCTCTGTGTTGTTTCTACTAATTATGTTCTATAATTCCTCTGTGTTGTTTCTACTAATTATCTATAATTCCTCTGTGTTGTTTCTACTAATTATCTATAACTCCTCTGTGTTGTTTCTACTAATTATCTATAACTCCTCTGTGTTGTTTCTACTAATTATGTTCTATAACTCCTCTGTGTTGTTTCTACTAATTATGTTCTATAATTCCTCTGTGTTGTTTCTACTAATTATCTATAATTCCTCTGTGTTGTTTCTACTAATTATCTATAATTCCTCTGTGTTGTTTCTACTAATTATGTTCTATAATTCCTCTGTGTTGTTTCTACTAATTATCTATAATTCCTCTGTGTTGTTTCTACTAATGATCTATAACTCCTCTGTGTTGTTTCTACTAATGATCTATAACTCCTCTGTGTTGTTTCTACTAATGATCTATAACTCCTCTGTGTTGTTTCTACTAATTATCTATAACTCCTCTGTGTTGTTTCTACTAATGTTCTATAACTCCTCTGTGTTGTTTCTACTAATTATCTATAACTCCTCTGTGTTGTTTCTACTAATTATGTTCTATAACTCCTCTGTGTTGTTTCTACTAATTATCTTCTATAATTCCTCTGTGTTGTTTCTACTAATTATGTTCTATAATTCCTCTGTGTTGTTTCTACTAATTATCTATAACTCCTCTGTGTTGTTTCTACTAATTATGTTCTATAATTCCTCTGTGTTGTTTCTACTAATTATCTATAACTCCTCTGTGTTGTTTCTACTAATTATGTTCTATAACTCCTCTGTGTTGTTTCTACTAATTATGATCTATAATTCCTCTGTGTTGTTTCTACTAATTATGTTCTATAATTCCTCTGTGTTGTTTCTACTAATTATCTGTAATTCCTCTGTGTTGTTTCTACTAATTATCTATAATTCCTCTGTGTTGTTTCTACTAATTATGTTCTATAACTCCTCTGTGTTGTTTCTACTAATTATCTATAATTCCTCTGTGTTGTTTCTACTAATTATCTATAATTCCTCTGTGTTGTTTCTACTAATTATCTGTAATTCCTCTGTGTTGTTTCTACTAATTATCTATAATTCCTCTGTGTTGTTTCTACTAATTATCTATAACTCCTCTGTGTTGTTTCTACTAATTATCTATAATTCCTCTGTGTTGTTTCTACTAATTATCTATAACTCCTCTGTGTTGTTTCTACTAATTATCTATAATTCCTCTGTGTTGTTTCTACTAATTATCTATAATTCCTCTGTGTTGTTTCTACTAATTATCTATAACTCCTCTGTGTTGTTTCTACTAATTATGTTCTATAATTCCTCTGTGTTGTTTCTACTAATTATCTATAACTCCTCTGTGTTGTTTCTACTAATTATCTATAACTCCTCTGTGTTGTTTCTACTAATTATGTTCTATAATTCCTCTGTGTTGTTTCTACTAATTATCTATAATTCCTCTGTGTTGTTTCTACTAATTATCTATAACTCCTCTGTGTTGTTTCTACTAATTATCTATAATTCCTCTGTGTTGTTTCTACTAATTATCTATAACTCCTCTGTGTTGTTTCTACTAATTATCTATAACTCCTCTGTGTTGTTTCTACTAATTATCTATAACTCCTCTGTGTTGTTTCTACTAATTATGTTCTATAATTCCTCTGTGTTGTTTCTACTAATTATCTATAATTCCTCTGTGTTGTTTCTACTAATTATCTATAACTCCTCTGTGTTGTTTCTACTAATTATCTATAATTCCTCTGTGTTGTTTCTACTAATTATCTATAACTCCTCTGTGTTGTTTCTACTAATTATCTATAACTCCTCTGTGTTGTTTCTACTAATTATCTATAACTCCTCTGTGTTGTTTCTACTAATTATCTATAACTCCTCTGTGTTGTTTCTACTAATTATCTATAACTCCTCTGTGTTGTTTCTACTAATTATCTATAACTCCTCTGTGTTGTTTCTACTAATTATCTTCTATAATTCCTCTGTGTTGTTTCTACTAATTATGTTCTATAATTCCTCTGTGTTGTTTCTACTAATTATCTATAATTCCTCTGTGTTGTTTCTACTAATTATCTATAACTCCTCTGTGTTGTTTCTACTAATTATCTATAACTCCTCTGTGTTGTTTCTACTAATTATCTATAACTCCTCTGTGTTGTTTCTACTAATTATGTTCTATAACTCCTCTGTGTTGTTTCTACTAATTATGTTCTATAACTCCTCTGTGTTGTTTCTACTAATTATGTTCTATAATTCCTCTGTGTTGTTTCTACTAATTATGTTCTATAACTCCTCTGTGTTGTTTCTACTAATTATGTTCTATAATTCCTCTGTGTTGTTTCTACTAATTATGTTCTATAATTCCTCTGTGTTGTTTCTACTAATTATGTTCTATAATTCCTCTGTGTTGTTTCTACTAATTATGTTCTATAATTCCTCTGTGTTGTTTCTACTAATTATGTTCTATAATTCCTCTGTGTTGTTTCTACTAATTATCTGTAATTCCTCTGTGTTGTTTCTACTAATTATCTATAACTCCTCTGTGTTGTTTCTACTAATTATCTATAACTCCTCTGTGTTGTTTCTACTAATTATGTTCTATAATTCCTCTGTGTTGTTTCTACTAATTATGTTCTATAATTCCTCTGTGTTGTTTCTACTAATTATCTATAATTCCTCTGTGTTGTTTCTACTAATTATCTATAATTCCTCTGTGCTGTTTCTACTAATTATCTGTAATTCCTCTGTGTTGTTTCTACTAATTATGTTCTATAATTCCTCTGTGTTGTTTCTACTAATTATCTATAACTCCTCTGTGTTGTTTCTACTAATTATCTATAACTCCTCTGTGTTGTTTCTACTAATTAGCTGTGTTCGATGGAGAGCCGTCCTGAATGTTGGAGGTAAAACATTTGGATTAAAGTTCTAGCTTGTAATGAGCTTCAAGGGTTTAAATTGGCCTGTAATTAGCTAGGTGGGTTTAATAGGGGATGTGATTGGCTAGGTGGGTTTAATAGGGGATGTGATTGGCTAGGTGGGTTTAATAGGGGATGTGATTGGCTATGTGGGTTTAATAGGGGATGTGATTGGCTAGGTGGGTTTAATAGGGGATGTGATTGGCTAGGTGGGTTTAATAGGGGATGTGATTGGCTAGGTGGGTTTAAAGGGTCTGTGATTGTCTAGGTGGGTTTAAGGGGGCTGTGATTGGCTAGGTGGGTTTAAAGGGTCTGTGATTGTCTAGGTGGGTTTAATAGGGGATGTAATTGGCTAGGGGGGTTTAAAGGGTCTGTGATTGTCTAGGTGGGTTTAATAGGGGATGTAATTGGCTAGGTGGGTTTAAGGGACTGTGATTATCTAGGTAGGTTTAAAGGGGGCTGTGATTGGCTAGGTGGGTTTAAAGGGGGCTGTGATTGGCTAGGTGGGTTTAAGGGGCTGTGATTGGCTAGGTGGGTTTAAGGGGGCTGTGATTG
>NW_027040213.1:141251-151251 GCF_034236695.1 Oncorhynchus nerka | reverse complement strand
ACAAGGTGCCTATGGCATGACAAGGTGCCTATGGCGTGACAAGGTGCCTATGGCGTGACAAGGTGCCTATAGCGTGACAAGGTGCCTATGGCCAGAGCGTGATAAGGTGCCTATGGCGCCAGGGCGTGACAAGGTGCCTATGGCCAGAGCGTGACAAGGTGCCAGGGCGTGACAAGGTGTCTATAGCCAGGTCGTGACAAGGTGCCTATGGCCAGGGCGTGACAAGGTGTCTATAGCCAGGGCGTGACAAGGTGTCTATAGCCAGGGCGTGACAAGGTGCCTATAGCCAGGGCGTGACAAGGTGTCAGGGCGTGACAAGGTGCCTATGGCCAGGGCGTGACAAGGTGCCTATAGCCAGGGTGTGACAAGGTGCCTATAGCCAGGGCGTGACAAGGTGTCAGGGTGTGACAAGGTGTCTATAGCCAGGGCGTGACAAGGTGCCTATAGCCAGGGCGTGACAAGGTGTCAGGGCGTGACAAGGTGCCTATGGCCAGGGCGTGACAAGGTGCCTATAGCCAGGGTGTGACAAGGTGCCTATGGCCAGGGCGTGACAAGGTGCCTATGGCCAGGGCGTGACAAGGTGCCTATGGTGCCAGGGCGTGACAAGGTGCCTATGGCGCCAAGGCGTGACAAGGTGCCTATGGCCAGGGCGTGACAAGGTGCCAGGGCGTGACAAGGTGCCTATGGCCAGGGCGTGACAAGGTGCCTATAGCCAGGGCGTGACAAGGTGCCAGGGCGTGACAAGGTGCCTATGGCCAGGGCGTGACAAGGTGCCTATGGCCAGGGCGTAACAAGGTGCCTATGACCAGGGCGTGACAAGGTGCCTATGGCCAGGGCGTGACAAGGTGCCTATAGCAAGGGCGTGACAAGGTGCCTATGGCATGACAAGGTGCCTATGGCGTGACAAGGTGCCTATGGCGTGACAAGGTGCCTATAGCGTGACAAGGTGCCTATGGCCAGAGCGTGATAAGGTGCCTATGGCGCCAGGGCGTGACAAGGTGCCTATGGCCAGAGCGTGACAAGGTGCCAGGGCGTGACAAGGTGTCTATAGCCAGGTCGTGACAAGGTGCCTATGGCCAGGGCGTGACAAGGTGTCTATAGCCAGGGCGTGACAAGGTGTCTATAGCCAGGGCGTGACAAGGTGCCTATAGCCAGGGCGTGACAAGGTGTCAGGGCGTGACAAGGTGCCTATGGCCAGGGCGTGACAAGGTGCCTATAGCCAGCGCGTGACAAGGTGCCTATAGCCAGGGCGTGACAAGGTGCCTATGGCCAGGGTGTGACAAGGTGCCTATAGCCAGGGCGTGACAAGGTGCCTATGGCCAGGGCGTGACAAGGTGCCTATGACCAGGGCGTGACAAGGTGCCTATGGCCAGGGCGTGACAAGGTGCCTATAGCCAGGGCGTGACAAGGTGCCTATGGCATGACAAGGTGCCTATGGTGTGACAAGGTGCCTATGGCGTGACAAGGTGCCTATAGCGTGACAAGGTGCCTATGGCCAGAGCGTGATAAGGTGCCTATGGCGCCAGGGCGTGACAAGGTGCCTATGGCCAGAGCGTGACAAGGTGCCAGGGCGTGACAAGGTGTCTATAGCCAGGTCATGACAAGGTGCCTATGGCCAGGGCGTGACAAGGTGTCTATAGCCAGGGCGTGACAAGGTGTCTATAGCCAGGGCGTGACAAGGTGCCTATAGCCAGGGCGTGACAAGGTGTCAGGGCGTGACAAGGTGCCTATGGCCAGGGCGTGACAAGGTGCCTATAGCCAGCGCGTGACAAGGTGCCTATAGCCAGGGCGTGACAAGGTGCCTATGGCCAGGGTGTGACAAGGTGCCTATAGCCAGGGCGTGACAAGGTGCCTATGGCCAGGGCGTAACAAGGTGCCTATGACCAGGGCGTGACAAGGTGCCTATGGCCAGGGCGTGACAAGGTGCCTATAGCAAGGGCGTGACAAGGTGCCTATGGCATGACAAGGTGCCTATGGCGTGACAAGGTGCCTATGGCGTGACAAGGTGCCTATAGCGTGACAAGGTGCCTATGGCCAGAGCGTGATAAGGTGCCTATGGCGCCAGGGCGTGACAAGGTGCCTATGGCCAGAGCGTGACAAGGTGCCAGGGCGTGACAAGGTGTCTATAGCCAGGTCGTGACAAGGTGCCTATGGCCAAGGCGTGACAAGGTGCCTATAGCCAGCGTGTGACAAGGTGCCTATAGCCAGGGCGTGACAAGGTGCCTATAGCCAGGGCGTGACAAGGTGCCTATAGCCAGCGCGTGACAAGGTGCCTATAGCCAGGGTGTGACAAGGTGCCTATAGCCAGGGCGTGACAAGGTGCCTATAGCCAGCGCGTGACAAGGTGCCTATAGCCAGGGCGTGACAAGGTGCCTATGGCCAGGGTGTGACAAGGTGCCTATAGCCAGGGCGTGACAAGGTGCCTATGGCCAGGGCGTGACAAGGTGCCTATAGCCAGGGCGTGACAAGGTGCCTATGGCATGACAAGGTGCCTATGGCGTGACAAGGTGCCTATGGCGTGACAAGGTGCCTATAGCGTGACAAGGTGCCTATGGCCAGAGCGTGATAAGGTGCCTATGGCGCCAGGGCGTGACAAGGTGCCTATGGCCAGAGCGTGACAAGGTGGGCGTGACAAGGTGCCTATGGCCAGGGCGTGACAAGGTGTCTATAGCCAGGGCGTGACAAGGTGTCTATAGCCAGGGCGTGACAAGGTGCCTATAGCCAGGGCGTGACAAGGTGTCAGGGCGTGACAAGGTGCCTATGGCCAGGGCGTGACAAGGTGCCTATAGCCAGCGCGTGACAAGGTGCCTATAGCAAGGGCGTGACAAGGTGCCTATGGCATGACAAGGTGCCTATGGCGTGACAAGGTGCCTATGGCGTGACAAGGTGCCTATAGCGTGACAAGGTGCCTATGGCCAGAGCGTGATAAGGTGCCTATGGCGCCAGGGCGTGACAAGGTGCCTATGGCCAGAGCGTGACAAGGTGCCAGGGCGTGACAAGGTGTCTATAGCCAGGTCGTGACAAGGTGCCTATGGCCAAGGCGTGACAAGGTGCCTATAGCCAGCGTGTGACAAGGTGCCTATAGCCAGGGCGTGACAAGGTGCCTATAGCCAGGGCGTGACAAGGTGCCTATGGCCAGAGCGTGACAAGGTGCCTATGGCCAGGGCGTGACAAGGTGCCTATGACCAGGGCGTGACAAGGTGCCTATGGCCAGGGCCTGACAAGGTGCCTATAGCCAGGGCGTGACAAGGTGCCTATGGCATGACAAGGTGCCTATGGCGTGACAAGGTGCCTATGGCGTGACAAGGTGCCTATAGCGTGACAAGGTGCCTATGGCGTGACAAGGTTTCTATGGCGTGACAAGGTGCCTATGGCGTGACAAGGTGCCTATGGCGTGACAAGGTGCCTATGGCGTGACAAGGTGCCTATAGCCAGGGCGTGACAAGGTGCCTATGGCGTGACAAGGTGCCTATAGCCAGGGCGTGACAAGGTGCCTATGGCGTGACAAGGTGCCTATAGCCAGGGCGTGACAAGGTGCCTATAGCCAGGGCGTGACAAGGTGCCAGGGCGTGACAAGGTGCCTATGGCGTGACAAGGTGCCTATAGCCAGGGCGTGACAAGGTGCCTATGGCCAGGGTGTGACAAGGTGCCTATGACCAGGGCGTGACAAGGTGCCTATAGCCAGGGCGTGACAAGGCGCCTATGGCGTGACAAGGTGCCTATGGCCAGGGCGTGACAAGGTGCCAGGGCGTGACAAGGTGCCTATGGCCAGGGCGTGACAAGGTGCCAGGGGCGTGACAAGGTGCCTATGGCCAGGGCGTGACAAGGTGCCTATGGCCAGGGCGTGACAAGGTGTCTATAGCCAGGGCGTGACAAGGTGCCAGGGCGTGACAAGGTGCCTATAGCCAGGGCGTGACAAGGTGCCTATAGCCAGGGCGTGACAAGGTGTCAGGGCGTGACAAGGTGCCTATGGCCAGGGCGTGACAAGGTGCATATAGCCAGGGTGTGACAAGGTGCCTATGGCCAGGGCGTGACAAGGTGCCTATGGCCAGGGCGTGACAAGGTGCCTATGGTGCCAGGGCATGACAAGGTGCCTATGGCGCGACAAGGTTGCCTATGGCGTGACAAGGTGCCTATGGCGTGACATGGTTTCTATGGCCAGAGCGTGATAAGGTGCCTATGGCGCCAGGGCGTGACAAGGTGCCTATGGCCAGAGCGTGACAAGGTGCCAGGGCGTGACAAGGTGTCTATAGCCAGGTCGTGACAAGGTGCCTATGGCCAGGGCGTGACAAGGTGTCTATAGCCAGGGCGTGACAAGGTGTCTATAGCCAGGGCGTGACAAGGTGCCTATAGCCAGGGCGTGACAAGGTGTCAGGGCGTGACAAGGTGCCTATGGCCAGGGCGTGACAAGGTGCCTATAGCCAGCGCGTGACAAGGTGCCTATAGCCAGGGCGTGACAAGGTGCCTATGGCCAGGGTGTGACAAGGTGCCTATAGCCAGGGCGTGACAAGGTGCCTATGGCGTGACAAGGTGCCTATAGCCAGGGCGTGACAAGGTGCCTATGGCGTGACAAGGTGCCTATAGCCAGGGCGTGACAAGGTGCCTATAGCCAGGGCGTGACAAGGTGCCAGGGCGTGACAAGGTGCCTATGGCGTGACAAGGTGCCTATAGCCAGGGCGTGACAAGGTGCCTATGGCCAGGGTGTGACAAGGTGCCTATGACCAGGGCGTGACAAGGTGCCTATAGCCAGGGCGTGACAAGGCGCCTATGGCGTGACAAGGTGCCTATGGCCAGGGCGTGACAAGGTGCCTATGGCCAGGGCGTGACAAGGTGCCAGGGGCGTGACAAGGTGCCTATGGCCAGGGCGTGACAAGGTGCCTATGGCCAGGGCGTGACAAGGTGTCTATAGCCAGGGCGTGACAAGGTGCCAGGGCGTGACAAGGTGCCTATAGCCAGGGCGTGACAAGGTGCCTATAGCCAGGGCGTGACAAGGTGTCAGGGCGTGACAAGGTGCCTATGGCCAGGGCGTGACAAGGTGCATATAGCCAGGGTGTGACAAGGTGCCTATGGCCAGGGCGTGACAAGGTGCCTATGGCCAGGGCGTGACAAGGTGCCTATGGTGCCAGGGCATGACAAGGTGCCTATGGCGCGACAAGGTTGCCTATGGCGTGACAAGGTGCCTATGGCGTGACATGGTTTCTATGGCCAGAGCGTGATAAGGTGCCTATGGCGCCAGGGCGTGACAAGGTGCCTATGGCCAGAGCGTGACAAGGTGCCAGGGCGTGACAAGGTGTCTATAGCCAGGTCGTGACAAGGTGCCTATGGCCAGGGCGTGACAAGGTGTCTATAGCCAGGGCGTGACAAGGTGTCTATAGCCAGGGCGTGACAAGGTGCCTATAGCCAGGGCGTGACAAGGTGTCAGGGCGTGACAAGGTGCCTATGGCCAGGGCGTGACAAGGTGCCTATAGCCAGGGTGTGACAAGGTGCCTATGGCCAGGGCGTGACAAGGTGCCTATGGCCAGGGCGTGACAAGGTGCCTATGGTGCCAGGGCGTGACAAGGTGCCTATGGCGCCAAGGCGTGACAAGGTGCCTATGGCCAGGGCGTGACAAGGTGTCTATAGCCAGGGCGTGACAAGGTGCCTATGGCCAGGGCGTGACAAGGTGCCCATGGCGTGTCAAGGTGCCTATGGCGTGACAAGGTGCCTATGGCGTGACAAGGTGCCTATGGCGTGACAAGGTGCCTATGGCCAGAGCATGATAAGGTGCCTATGGCGCCAGGGCGTGACAAGGTGCCTTTGGCCAGGGCGTGACAAGGTGCCTATGGTCAGGGCGTGACAAGGTGCCTATGACCAGGGCGTGACAAGGTGCCTATGACCAGGGCGTGACAAGGTGCCTATGGCCAGGGCATGACAAGGTGCCTATGACCAGGGCGTGACAAGGTGCCTATGGCCAGGGCGTGACAAGGTGCCTATGGCCAGGGCGTGACAAGGTGCCTATGACCAGGGCGTGACAAGGTGCCAGGGCGTGACAAGGTGCCAGGGCGTGACAAGGTGCCTATGGCCAGGGCGTTTGGACCCAACAGAACTGATCTGAGGATGAAGAGAACTTCTTAGCTCACTTACACCCTTTAAAATAACCAATATTACTGAATGTCCCACTTCACATGCCGTAGCCAACTTCACTTCCTCAAACAAACGAAAAAATTGTCTGATATTAATCTAAAATAACTCTGTCAGTAATCTTTGTCGTGAAATTGAAATTGTATATGCAAGGGGCTGCCTTGTGTTAGAGACTCTGGTGTTAATGGTGAGTCCCTGTTTAAATAAAGGTGAAATATGTATATACATTTACACTCCTGTTCAACGGTTTGGTTGGTCTCTTAGAAATGTCCTTGTTTTTTAAAGAAAGGCACTTTCTTGTGTACGCCCATTATCAGCAACTGTGTTCCAATGGCATGTTGTGTTAGCTAATCCAAGTTTATCATTCTAAAAAATACTAATTTATCATTAGAAAACCCTTTTGCAATTATGTTAGCATAGCTGAAAACTTTTATTCTGATTAAAGAAGCAATAAAACTTCTTCTTTAGACTAGTTGAGTATCTGGAGCATCAGCATTTGTGGGTTCGATTACAGGCTCAAACTGGCCAGAAACAAAGACTTTTCTTCTGAAACTCATCAGTCTATTCTTGTTCTGAGAAATGAAGGCTATTCCATACTGCCAAGAAACTGAAGATCTCGTACAACACTGTGTACTACTCCCTTCACAGAACAGCTCAAACTGGCTCTAACCAGAATAGAAAGAGGAGTGGGAGGCCCCGGTGCACAACTGAGCAAGAGGACAAGTACATTAGAGGGTATATTTTGAGATACAGACGCCTAACAAGTCCTCAACATAAATAAATGTCCTAAGTTTGGAGACTTTACTAGGTTGGGTTAAACCATTCTTTGGAGGGGGGGGGGGGGACACACAGCAATTTACACCAGTACTGTACAATCCCCCAAACAGGGAATAGTGTTGCGTGCCATTTGGGAAAATGGCAGACCAAGGCCTTCAGTAATGATGCTCGTTCTCAACTCTGGCTTCTCAGCCACTGCTATTACCGATCCACAGATAACCTGACTTGGTAGCAGCAATAAACTGTGACGCGTTTACGCTTCATAAAACGATAAAAAGGAAAAGAAAATAACTGTTTAATGAAGGCAATTGGAGAGATAAGGATTGTTGGGAGCTGATTGGATGTCTTTCTGATGCGGTAGCCAGGTCTCTGAAGTGAAGTCAGGACTAGAGGGGTTATTTTTGATGACTCTGTTTTAAACTATCAACGGTTTCAAGCTGTTTGGGTTTTTGTTTTTGTTTTTTTGTTTTCGAGCGTTTGGGAAAAGTAGGAAAGTTGTTCTGGGGAATGTTGGTGGTTGGTCAGATTTTCGGTCACCACAACTATGTCTGTGACTGCAAGGGGAATTCTACTGAAGACTTCTGGGAAGTTGGCAGACTAATCAATCAAGATTAATCAGAATCAGAAGAAAAGAAGAAGAATAACTATTACATTTTTGTATTAACTCTTTTTCTAATGCTAAATTCGTTTGAATTAAAAGATGAACTAATCATCATGTGATACATGACAGTAATAAGGAAGTTCTCCTGGGGAACGTGTGTAGTGGTCAGATTAATTTGTCCTGTCTCACCACAGTAACGTTGGGATTGTAGGGAATCTGGCTGAAGACCGAAGACTGAAGACTGAAGACTGTAGACTGTAGACTGTAGACTGAAGACTGTAGACTGAAGACTGTAGACTGTAGACTGAAGACTGTAGACTGTAGACTGAAGACTGAAGACTGTAGACGGTAGACTGTAGACTGTAGACTGTAGACTGAAGACTGTAGACTGTAGACTGACGACTGTAGACTGAAGACTGTAGACTGTAGACTGTAGACTGAAGACTGAAGACTGTAGACTGTAGACTGTAGACTGTAGACTGAAGACTGTAGACTGTAGATTTTAGACTGAAGACTGAAGACTGAAGACTGTAGACCGTAGACCGTAGACCGTAGACCGTAGACTGTACTACCAGACGTTGTTATCTAATCCATCAACATAAAGCACAACTCAGAAACTCTCACCAGAAACAGTTTACTGCCACATAACCTCTTCAAAACAATGTCGGATCATTTGTTTTAATATTTAATAATGATTCATTTGTTTTTATCCCAGTAAAATCGACATGTACAGTATATATCTCGTTGACGCCCAGTCATTAGACCACTCCACACTAAAACCCACAGGACATCCACAGTTCAGATAGCAAGAACATTCCACTTTTACTCTGGGCACAATTCGACCAGACATCGATTGTCTAGAAGCACTACGATCTCCAACACATGTTCCACTTGGCCCCTAATCGTCCCCATTTAAGCCAACGGTTGCTATTCAGAGAATGCAGTGTGTTATTATCAACAGAGAGGGGATCTGTACAGCCAGCCTGATAATCCTCCAACGAGCTCTGGATGCATAGCAAGAGGGCAAACGAATCAGGCAGGGAGGTGGAGATGGCCTTTTAAGATTTTATTCTCTGAAAGTTGGCCATATGTCTTTTGATGTAGCAGGGGACCACGGTGGTAACCTCTACCAGATGAACAGGGCTTATCTGTGGTTTAAACAGGCAGCTCAATTATGATTTTTTTTTTTTTCCACTAAGTATCTTTTTTTTGTTGACCAATCAGATCAGCTCTGTAAAATATCTGGGGGCCCTATTCAGAAACAGAGGGGGACATCTGACTGTCTGAATGTCCACAGTGACAGACAGAGAGGGGGACATCTGACTGTCTGAATGTCCACAGTGACAGTCAGAGAGGGGGACATCTGACTGTCTGAATGTCCACAGTGACAGAAACAGAGGGGGACATCTGACTGTCTGAATGTCCACAGTGACAGACAGAGAGGGGGACATCTGACTGTCTGAATGTCCACAGTGACAGACAGAGAGGGGGACATCTGACTGTCTGAATGTCCACAGTGACAGACAGAGAGGGGGACATCTGACTGTCTGAATGTCCACAGTGACAGTCAGAGAGGGGGACATCTGACTGTCTGAATGTCCACAGTGACAGTCAGAGAGGGGGACATCTGATTGTCTGAATGTCCACAGTGACAGTCAGAGAGGGGGACATCTGACTGTCTGAATGTCCACAGTGACAGAAACAGAGGGGGACATCTGACTGTCTGAATGTCCACAGTGATGGAAAGAGAGGGGGACATCTGACTGTCTGAATGTCCACAGTGACAGACAGAGAGGGGGACATCTGACTGTCTGAATGTCCACAGTGACAGAAAGAGAGGGGGACATCTGACTGTCTGAATGTCCACAGTGACAGACAGAGAGGGGGACATCTGACTGTCTGAATGTCCACAGTGACAGAAAGAGAGGGGGACATCTAACTGTCTGAATGTCCACAGTGACAGACAGAGAGGGGGACATCTGACTGTCTGAATGGCCACAGTGACAGAAAGAGAGGGGGACATCTGACTGTCTGAATGTCCACAGTGACAGAAAGAGAGGGGGACATCTGACTGTCTGAATGTCCACAGTGACAGAAAGAGAGGGGGACATCTGACTGTCTGTCCACAGTGACAGAAAGAGAGGGGGACATCTGACTGTCTGAATGTCCACAGTGACAGAAAGAGAGGGGGACATCTGACTGTCTGAATGTCCACAGTGACAGACAGAGAGGGGGACATCTGACTGTCTGAATGTCCACAGTGACAGAAACAGAGGGGGACATCTGACTGTCTGAATGTCCACAATGACAGAAAGAGAGGGGGACATCTGACTGTCTGAATGTCCACAGTGACAGAAACAGAGGGGGACATCTGACTGTCTGAATGTCCACAGTGACAGAAACAGAGGGGGACATCTGACTGTCTGAATGTCCACAGTGACAGACAGAGAGGGGGACATCTGACTGTCTGAATGTCCACAGTGACAGACAGGGGGACATCTG
>NW_027040213.1:81251-136251 GCF_034236695.1 Oncorhynchus nerka | reverse complement strand
CCATTTGGGAACGCGAGGCAGAGAAGAGTGGATTATTCAGAAGGCAATTTTCTCTCAAATTTTTTTTCTCTCTCCGACCCACCCAGCTTGTTTGGCGCGGGGATGCGTCGTGCCGGCCATTAAATGGCTTATTCTGTTGGGTGAAATGGGGTCCGGAAGAGACTCAATGACACGGATACCCCCTCCTCTCTCTCTCTTTCCTCCCCTTCCTCTCTCTCTTTCCACCCCTTCCTCTCTCTCTCTTTCCACCCCCTCCTCTCTCTCTCTTTCCTCCCCTTCCGCTCTCTCTTTCCACCCCTTCCTCTCTCTCTCTTTCCTCCCCTTCCTCTCTCTCTTTCCACCCCTTCCTCTCTCTCTCTTTCCTCCCCTTCCTCTCTCTATTTCCTCCCCTTCCTCTCTCTCTTTCCTCCCCTCCTCTCTCTCTTTCCTCCCCTTCCTCTCTCTCTCTTTCCTCCCCTTCCTCTCTCTCCCCCCTTCCTCTCTCTCTTTCCTCCCCTTCCTCTCTCTCTCTTTCCTCCCCTTCCTCTCTCCTCCCCTTCCTGTCTCTCTCTCCTCCCCTTCCTCTCTCTCTTTCCTCCCCTTCCTCTCTCTCTTTCCTCCCCTTCCTGTCTCTCTCTCCTCCCCTTCCTCTCTCTCTTTCCTCCCCTTCCTCTCTCTCTCTTTCCTCCCCCCTCCTCTCCTTCCTCTCTCTTTCTTTCCTCCCCTTCCTCTCTCTCTCTTTCACCCCCCTCCTCTCCTTCCTCTCTCTCTCTCCTCCCCTTCCTCTCTCTCTTTCCTCCCCCTCCTCTCTCTCTCTTTCCTCCCCTTCCTATCTCTCTTTCCTCCCCTCCTCTCTCTCTTTCCTCCCTCTCTCTCTCTTTCCTCCCCTTCCTCTCTCTTTCTTTCCTCCCCTCATCTCTCTCTTTCCTCCCCTCCTCTCTCTCTCCCCCTTCCTCTCTCTCTCTTTCCTCCCCCTCCTCTCTCTCCCCCTCCCCCCCTTCCTCTCTCTCTTTCCTCCCCTCCTCTCTCTCTCTTTCCTCCCCCTCCCCTCTCTCTTTCCTACCCTCCTATCTCTCTTTCCTCCCCTCCTCTCTCTCTTTCCTCCCCTCCTCTCTCTCTCTCCTCCCCTTCCTCTCTCTCTTTCCTCCCCTTCCTCTCTCTCTCTTTCCTCCCCTTCCTGTCTCTCTCTCCTCCCCTTCCTCTCTCTCTTTCCTCCCCTTCCTCTCTCTCTCTTTCCTCCCCCTCCTCTCCTTCCTCTCTCTTTCTTTCCTCCCCTTCCTCTCTCTCTCTTTCACCCCCTCCTCTCCTTCCTCTCTCTCTCTCCTCCCCTTCCTCTCTCTCTTTCCTCCCCCTCCTCTCTCTCTCTTTCCTCCCCTTCCTCTCTCTCTCTCTTTCCTCCCCTTCCTCTCTCTCTTTCCTCCCCTCCTCTCTCTCTTTCCTCCCTCTCTCTCTCTTTCCTCCCCTTCCTCTCTCTTTCTTTCCTCCCCTCATCTCTCTCTCTTTCCTCCCCCTCCCCCTCCTCTCTCTCCCCCTCCCCCTTCCTCTCTCTCTTTCCTCCCCTCCTCTCTCTCTTTCCTCCCCCTCCTCTCTCTCTCTTTCCTCCCCCTCCCCTCTCTCTTTCCTACCCTCCTCTCTCTCTTTCCTCCCCTCCTCTCTCTCTTTCCTCCCCCTCCTCTCTCTCTCTTTCCTCCCCCTCCTCTCTCTCTTTCCTCCCCTCCTCTCTCTCTTTCCTCCCCTCCTCTCTCTCTCCCCCTTCCTCTCTCTCTTTCCTCCCCCTCCTCTCTCTCTCTTTCCTCCCCTTCCCCTCTCTCTCTTTCCTCCCCTTCCTCTCTCTCAGTGTGATGTTAACAACAACAGCGAAATCCACTGATGAACCAGGCATAGCTGTTATAGTTCAGTAGAGAGACCGTAGCATGTCCTAGCTCTTATTGTTCAGTAGAGAGACATTAGCAGTATTAGCATGTCCTAGCTGTTATTGTTCAGTAGAGAGGCATTAGCAGTATTAGCATGTCCTAGCTGTTATTGTTCAGTAGAGAGACATTAGCAGGATTAGCATGTCCTAGCTGTTATTGTTCAGTAGAAAGACATTAGCAGTATTAGCATGGCCTAGCTGTTATTGTTCAGTAGAGAGACGGTAGCAGTATTAGCATGGCCTAGCTCTTATTGTTCAGAAGAGAGACATTAGCAGTATTAGCATGTCCTAGCTGTTATTGTTCAGTAGAAAGACATTAGCAGTATTAGCATGTCCTAGCTGTTATTGTTCAGTAGAAAGACATTAGCAGTATTAGCATGTCCTAGCTGTTATTGTTCAGTAGAAAGACATTAGCAGTATTAGCATGTCCTAGCTGTTATTGTTCAGTAGAGAGACATTAGCAGTATTAGCATGTCCTAGCTGTTATTGTTCAGTAGAGAGACATTAGCAGTATTAGCATGTCCTAGCTGTTATTGTTCAGTAGAGAGACAGGAGCAGTATTAGCATGTCCTAGCTGTTATTGTTCAGTAGAGAGACAGTAGCATGGCCTAGCTGTTATTGTTCAGTAGAGAGACAGTAGCATGGCCTAGCTGTTATTGTTCAGTAGAGAGACAGTAGCATGGCCTAGTTGTTATTGTTCAGTAGAGAGACAGTAGCATGGCCTAGCTGTTATTGTTCAGTAGAGAGACAGTAGCATGGCCTAGCTGTTATTGTTCAGTAGAGAGACAGTAGCATGGCCTAGCTGTTATTGTTCAGTACAGAGACAGTAGCATGGCCTAGCTGTTATTTTTCAGTAGAGAGACATTAGCAGTATTAGCATGTCCTGGCTGTTATTATTCAGTAGAGAGACAGTAGCATGATTAGCATGGCCGAGCTGTTATTGTTCAGTAGAAAGACATTAGCAGGATTAGCATGTCCTAGCTGTTATTGTTCAGTAGAAAGACATTAGCAGTATTAGCATGGCCTAGCTGTTATTGTTTAGTAGAAAGACATTAGCAGTATTAGCATGGCCTAGCTGTTATTGTTTAGTAGAGAGACAGTAGCAGTATTAGCATGGCCTAGCTGTTATTGTTTAGTAGAGAGACAGTAGCAGTATTAGCATGGCCTAGCTCTTATTGTTCAGAAGAGAGACATTAGCAGTATTAGCATGTCCTAGCTGTTATTGTTTAGTAGAAAGACATTAGCAGTATTAGCATGTCCTAGCTGTTATTGTTCAGTAGAAAGACATTAGCAGTATTAGCATGTCCTAGCTCTTATTGTTCAGTAGAGAGACAGTAGCAGTATTAGCATGTCCTAGCTGTTATTGTTCAGTAGAGAGACATTAGCAGGATTAGCATGTCCTAGCTGTGGTAATTGTGCGGTAGCGTGAGCAGGGGGGTGGAAGATAAAGCCTCTAGGCCTCAGTCCTAATGGGTACCCTAGAGACTCTGAAAGGCAAGCCCCCCCGACCCCCCCCCGACCCCCTGAACCTGTGACGGGATGGCCAGCACTAATTACTGTACAGTTTGTGTTTGTGTGCGGTTGTGTTGTTAGGTGTGTTGATGCTATTCCCAAGGGAAGGGAATCAGGTTTGTGCTGCTACAAAGTAAACAGAGAACGAGGCAGATAGCTGTAATACAGTCTGCTAGCTGTGGCTGTCTGTTTGTAGCCTGGGAATCAGTCTGTTTGTGCTCTCATTCCACTAGCTGTAATACAGTCTGCTAGCTGTGGCTGTCTGTTTGTAGCCTGGGTATCAGTCTGTTTGTGCTCTCATTCCACTAACTGTAATACAGTCTGCTAGCTGTGGCTGTCTGTTTGTAGCCTGGGTATCAGTCTGTTTGTGCTCTCATTCCACTAACTGTAATACAGTCTGCTAGCTGTGGCTGTCTGTTTGTAGCCTGGGTATCAGTCTGTTTGTGCTCTCATTCCACTAACTGTAATACAGTCTGCTAGCTGTGGCTGTCTGTTTGTAGCCTGGGAATCAGTCTGTTTGTGCTCTCATTCCACTAGCTGTAATACAGTCTGCTAGCTGTGGCTGTCTGTTTGTAGCCTGGGTATCAGTCTGTTTGTGCTCTCATTCCACTAACTGTAATACAGTCTGCTAGCTGTGGCTGTCTGTTTGTAGCCTGGGTATCAGTCTGTTTGTGCTCTCATTCCACTAACTGTAATACAGTCTGCTAGCTGTGGCTGTCTGTTTGTAGCCTGGGTATCAGTCTGTTTGTGCTCTCATTCCACTAACTGTAATACAGTCTGCTAGCTGTGGCTGTCTGTTTGTAGCCTGGGAATCAGTCTGTTTGTGCTCTCATTCCACTAGCTGTTATACAGTCTGCTAGCTGTGGCTGTCTGTTTGTAGCCTGGGAATCAGTCTGTTTGTGCTCTCATTCCACTAACTGTAATACAGTCTGCTAGCTGTGGCTGTCTGTTCATAGCCTGGGTATCAGTCTGTTTGTGCTCTCATTCCACTAGCTGTAATACAGTCTGCTAGCTGTGGCTGTCTGTTTGTAGCCTGGGAATCAGTCTGTTTGTGCTCTCATTCCACTAGCTGTAATACAGTCTGCTAGCTGTGGCTGTCTGTTTGTAGCCTGGGAATCAGTCTGTTTGTGCTCTCATTCCACTAGCTGTAATACAGTCTGCTAGCTGTGGCTGTCTGTTTGTAGCCTGGGAATCAGTCTGTTTGTGCTCTCATTCCACTAACTGTAATAGAGTCTGCTAGCTGTGTCTCTCTGTTAAAAAGGCTGGGTATCAGTCTATCTATCTACTGTAACAGCCTCAGTGTTCATTTCACTGTCTTGTCTGTCTGTGTGTTTACGTTAGTGATGGCTGTAAAAAGATTTCTGTTGGCCGCCTCCACTGCTGACCTCTGACCTCTACAGCATGGTTAGGAGAAGCACGCCCACACATGTGCACACATACACACACACATACACACACACACACACACACACACACACACACACACACACACACACACAGTGCTGCCTGTGCCCAAACTGCTGCCGGTCAGAGATGTGGGCTGACAGAGAGAGAGACATACGAGAGAAACGAGAGAGATGTATTGAGAGAGAGATGTATTGAGAGAAAGATGTATTGAGAGAGAGAGAGAGAGAGAGAAAGATGTATTGAGAGGGAGAGAGAGAGAGAGATGTATTGAGAGAAAGATGTATTGAGAGGGAGAGAGAGAGAGAGAGAGAGAGAGGGAGAGAGTGTGTGTGTGTGTGTGTGTGTGTGTGTGTGTGTGTGTGTGTGTGTGTGTGTGTGTGTGTGTGTGTGTGTGTGTGTGTGTGCGTCCGTCCGTCCGTGCGGGTGTGGGTGTGGGTGCGTGCGTGTGGGTGTGCGTGCGCGCGCGCGTGTGTGTGCGTGCGTGTGTGTGTGCGTGTGGCGGTTCAAAATGTTGAAGAGATTCAGATCTCTGTGTATTTGTTTCTCTCCATTATACCAGAGGGACAGAGACAGAGATCTATTATAGCCCTGGGAGGCTAGAACCAGAGGGACAGAAACAGAGATCTATTATAGCCCTGGGTGGCTAGAACCAGAGGGACAGAGACAGAGATCTATTATAGCCCTGGGAGGCTAGAACCAGAGGGACAGAGACAGAGATCTATTATAGCCCTGGGAGGCTAGAACCAGAGGGACAGAGACAGATCTATCATAGCCCTGGGAGGCTAGAACCAGAGGGACAGAGACAGAGATATATTATAGCCCTGGGTGGCTAGAACCAGAGGGACAGAGACAGAGATCTATTATAGCCCTGGGAGGCTAGAACCAGAGGGACAGAGACAGATCTATCATAGCCCTGGGAGGCTAGAACCAGAGGGACAGAGACAGAGATCTATTATAGCCCTGGGTGGCTAGAACCAGAGGGACAGAGACAGAGATCTATTATAGCCCTGGGTGGCTAGAACCAGAGGGACAGAGACAGAGATCTATTATAGCCCTGGGAGGCTAGAACCAGAGGGACAGAGACAGAGATCTATTATAGCCCTGGGAGGCTAGAACCAGAGGGACAGAGACAGAGATCTATTATAGCCCTGGGAGGCTAGAACCAGAGGGACAGAGACAGAGATATATTATAGCCCCAGTCCCTGGCCCATCAACAGCCACACCACTAGCTGGGATCAGTCCCTGTACCTGGGGGGTGCCTGGAGGGATGGCAGAGAAACCCACAGAACTGAGCTGTTGAATTCAATATCATCTGGAGAGCAGGGGGCCTTACTGAGGGGGGGGGGGGGGGCCTTACTGAGGGGGCAGGGGGCTTTACTGAGGGGGGGCAGGGGGCCTTACTGAGGTGGGGCAGGGGGCCTTACTGAGGGGGCAGGGGCTTTACTGAGTGGGGGGGGCAGGGGGCCTTACTGAGGGGGGCAAGGGGCTTTACTGAGGGGGGCAGGGGCCTTACTGAGGTGGGGGCAGGGGGCCTTACTGAGGGGGGGCAGGGGCCTTACTGAGGGGGCAGGGGGCTTTACTGAGGGGGTCAGGGGCCTTACCGAGGTGGGGGCAGGGGCCTTACTGACGGGGCAGGGGCCTTACTGAGGGGGGGGCAGGGGGCCTTACTGAGGTGGGGGCAGGGGCCTTACTGAGGGGGCAGGGGGCTTTACTGAGGGGGTGGCAGGGGGCCTTACTCTCAGGTGGGGGCAGGGGGCCTTACTGAGGGGGACAGGGGCTTTACTGGGGGCAGGGGGCCTTACTGAGGTGGGCAAGGGGCTTCACTGAGAGGGGGCAGGGGCCTTATTGAGGGGGCAGGGGGCATTATTGAGGGGGCAGGGGGCCTTATTGAGGGTGGGCAGGGGGCATTATTGAGGGTGGGCAGGGGGCATTATTGAGGGGGGGCAGGGGGCCTTAGTGAGGGTGGGCAGGGGGCCTTACAGTAAACGGACAGTACTGAAACAGAGGTCTCAATATAGACACTGACAGTACTGAGACAGTCTCAATATAGACACAGACAGTACTGAGACAGTCTCAGGACAGACACTGACAGTACTGAGACAGTCAATATAGACACTGAAGTACTGAGACACTGACAGTACTGAGACAGTCTCAATATAGACACAGACAGTACTGAGACAGTCTCAGGACAGACAGTACTGAGACAGTCTCAATATAGACACTGACAGTACTGAGACAGTCTCAATATAGACACTGACAGTACTGAGACAGTCTCAATATAGACACTGACAGTACTGAGACAGTCTCAATATAGACACAGACAGTACTGAGACAGTCTCAATATAGACACAGACAGTACTGAGACAGTCTCAGGACAGACACTGACAGTACTGAGACAGTCTCAGGACAGACACTGACAGTACTGAGACTGACAGTACTGAGACAGTCTCAATATAGACACTGACAGTACTGAGACAGTCTCAGGACAGACACTGACAGTACTGAGACAGTCTCAGGACAGACACTGACAGTACTGAGACAGTCTCAATATAGACACTGACAGTACTGAGACAGTCTCAATATAGACACTGACAGTACTGAGACAGTCTCAATATAGACAGTACTGAGACAGTCTCAATATAGACACTGACAGTACTGAGACAGTCTCAATATAGACACTGACAGTACTGAGACAGTCTCAATATAGACACTGACAGTACTGAGACAGTCTCAATATAGACACTGACAGTACTGAGACAGTCTCAATATAGACACTGACAGTACTGAGACAGTCTCAATATAGACACTGACAGTACTGAGACAGTCTCAATATAGACAGACAGTACTGAGACAGTCTCAATATAGACACTGACAGTACTGAGACAGTCTCAATATAGACACTGACAGTACTGAGACAGTCTCAATATAGACACTGACAGTACTGAGACAGTCTCAATATAGACACTGACAGTACTGAGACAGTCTCAATATAGACACAGACAGTACTGAGACAGTCTCAATATAGACACTGACAGTACTGAGACAGTCTCAATATAGACACTGACAGTACTGAGACAGTCTCAATATAGACACTGACAGTACTGAGACAGTCTCAATATAGACACTGACAGTACTGAGACAGTCTCAATATAGACACTGACAGTACTGAGACAGTCTCAATATAGACACAGACAGTACTGAGACAGTCTGGTACTGAGACAGTCTCAGGATAGACAGTACTGAGACAGTCTCAATATAGACACAGACAGTACTGAGACAGTCTCAATATAGACACTGACAGTACTGAGACAGTCTCTCAGAGACACAGACACTGACAGTACTGAGACAGTCTGAGACAGTCTATAGACACTGACAGTACTGAGACAGTCTCAATATAGACACTGACAGTACTGAGACAGTCTCAATATAGACACTGACAGTACTGAGACAGTCTCAATATAGACACTGACAGTACTGAGACAGTCTCAATATAGACACTCAATACTGAGACACACTGACAGTACTGAGACAGTCTCAATATAGACACTGACAGTACTGAGACAGTCTCAATATAGACACAGACAGTACTGAGACAGTCTCAATATAGACACTGACAGTACTGAGACAGTCTCAGGACAGACACTGACAGTACTGAGACAGTCTCACAGACAGACACTGAGACAATATAGACACTGACAGTACTGAGACAGTCTCAATATAGACACAGACAGTACTGAGACAGTCTCAATATAGACACTGACAGTACTGAGACAGTCAGTGACAGTACTGAGACAGTCTCAGGACAGACACTGACAGTACTGAGACAGTCTCAGTACTGAGACAGTCTCAATATAGACACTGACAGTACTGAGACAGTCTCAATATAGACACTGACAGTACTGAGACAGTCTCAATATAGACACTGACAGTACTGAGACAGTCTCAATATAGACACTGACAGTACTGAGACAGTCTCAATATAGACACTGACAGTACTGAGACAGTCTCAGACACTGACAGTAGAGACACTGACAGTACTGAGACAGTCTCAATATAGACACTGACAGTACTGAGACAGTCTCAGGACAGACACTGACAGTACTGAGACAGTCTCAATATAGACACTGACAGTACTGAGACAGTCTCAATATAGACACTGACAGTACTGAGACAGTCTCAATATAGACACTGACAGTACTGAGACAGTCTCACTGACAGTATAGACACTGACAGTACTGAGACAGTCTCAATATAGACACAGACAGTACTGAGACAGTCTCAATATAGACACTGACAGTACTGAGACAGTCTCAATATAGACACTGACAGTACTGAGACAGTCTCTAGACACAGACAGTACTGAGACAGTCTCAATATACTGAGACAGTCTCAATATAGAGACAGTACTGAGACAGTCTCACAGTATGAGACACTGACAGTACTGAGACAGTCTCAGGATAGACACTGACAGTACTGAGACAGTCTCAGGATAGACACTGACAGTACTGAGACAGTCTCAATATAGACACTGACAGTACTGAGACAGTCTCAATATAGACACTGACAGTACTGAGACAGTCTCAATATAGACACTGACAGTACTGAGACAGTCTCAATATAGACACTGACAGTACTGAGACAGTCTCAGGATACTGACAGACAGTGACTGACAGTCTCAGGACAGACACTGACAGTACTGAGACAGTCTCAATATAGACACTGACAGTACTGAGACAGTCTCAATATAGACACTGACAGTACTGAGACAGTCTCAATATAGACACAGACAGTACTGAGACAGTCTCAATATACTGACAGTACTGAGACAGTCTCAATATAGACACTGACAGTACTGAGACAGTCTCAATATAGACACTGACAGTACTGAGACAGTCTCAGACAGACAGACACTGACAGTACTGAGACAGTCTCAATATAGACACTGACAGTACTGAGACACTGACAGTACTGAGACAGTCTCAATATAGACACTGACAGTACTGAGACAGTCTCAATATAGACACTGACAGTACTGAGACAGTCTCAGGACAGACACAGACAGTACTGAGACAGTCTCAATATAGACACTGACAGTACTGAGACAGTCTCAATATAGACACAGACAGTACTGAGACAGTCTCAATAGACACTGACAGTACACTGACAGTACTGAGACAGTCTCAGTCTACAGACACTGACAGTACTGAGACAGTCTCAATATAGACAGACACTGACAGTACTGAGACAGTCTCTAGACACTGACAGTACTGAGACAGTCTCAATATAGACACTGACAGTACTGAGACAGTCTCAATATAGACACTGACAGTACTGAGACAGTCTCAATATAGACACTGACAGTACTGAGACAGTCTCAATATAGACACTGACAGTACTGAGACAGTCTCAATATAGACACTGACAGTACTGAGACAGTCTCAATATAGACACTGACAGTACTGAGACAGTCTCAATATAGACACTGACAGTACTGAGACAGTCTCACTGACAGTACTGAGACAGTCTCAATATAGACACAGACAGACAGTACTGAGACAGTCTCAGGACAGACACTGACAGTACTGAGACAGTCTCAATATAGACACTGACAGTACTGAGACAGTCTCAGGACAGACACTGACAGTACTGAGACAGTCTCAATATAGACACTGACAGTACTGAGACAGTCTCAATATAGACACTGACAGTACTGAGACAGTCTCAATATAGACACTGACAGTACTGAGACAGTCTCAATATAGACACTGACAGTACTGAGACAGTCTCAATATAGACACTGACAGTACTGAGACAGACACTGACAGTACTGAGACAGTCTCAATATAGACACTGACAGTACTGAGACAGTCTCAATATAGACACTGACAGTACTGAGACAGTCTCAATATAGACACTGACAGTACTGAGACAGTCTCAATATAGACACTGACAGTACTGAGACAGTCTACTGACAGTACTGAGACAGTCTCAATATAGACACTGACAGTACTGAGACAGTCTCAATATAGACACTGACAGTACTGAGACAGTCTCAATATAGACACTGACAGTACTGAGACAGTCTCAATATAGACACTGACAGTACTGAGACAGTCTCAGGACAGACACAGACAGTACTGAGACAGTCTCAATATAGACACAGACAGTACTGAGACAGTCTCAATACAGACACTGACAGACAGTCTCTGACAGACAGTCTCAATATGAGACAGTCTCAGACACTGACAGTACTGAGACAGTCTCAATATAGACACTGACAGTACTGAGACAGTCTCAATATAGACACTGACAGTACTGAGACAGTCTCAATATAGACACTGACAGTACTGAGACAGTCTCAATATAGACACTGACAGTACTGAGACAGTCTCAATATAGACACAGACAGTACTGAGACAGTCTCAGGACAGACACTGACAGTACTGAGACAGTCTCAATATAGACACTGACAGTACTGAGACAGTCTCAATATAGACACTGACAGTACTGAGACAGTCTCAATATAGACACTGACAGTACTGAGACAGTCTCAATATAGACACTGACAGTACTGAGACAGTCTCAATATAGACACTGACAGTACTGACACAGTCTCAGGACAGACACTGACAGTACTGAGACAGTATAGACACTGACAGTACTGAGACAGTCTCAGACATAGACACTGACAGTACTGAGACAGTCTCAGTCTAGACACTAGACAGTACTGAGACAGTCTCAATATAGACACTGACAGTACTGAGACAGTCTCAATATAGACACTGACAGTACTGAGACAGTCTCAATATAGACACTGACAGTACTGAGACAGTCTCAATATAGACACTGACAGTACTGAGACAGTCTCAATATAGACACTGACAGTACTGAGACAGTCTCAATATAGACACTGACAGTACTGAGACAGTCTCAATATAGACACTGACAGACTGAGACAGTCTCAATATAGACACTGAATATAGACACAGACAGTACTGAGACAGTCTCAATATAGACACTGACAGTACTGAGACAGTCTCAATATAGACACTGACAGTACTGAGACAGTCTCAATATAGACACTGACAGTACTGAGACAGTCTCAATATAGACACTGACAGTACTGAGACAGTCTCAGGACAGACACTGACAGTACTGAGACAGTCTCAGGAGACAGACACTGACAGTACTGAGACAGTCTCAATATAGACACTGACAGTACTGAGACAGTCTCAATATAGACACTGACAGACACTGAGACAGTCTCAATATAGACACTGACAGTACTGAGACAGTCTCAATATAGACACTGACAGTACTGAGACAGTCTCAATATAGACACTGACAGTACTGAGACAGTCTCAATATAGACACTGACAGTACTGAGACAGTCTCAATATAGACACTGACAGTACTGAGACAGTCTCAATATAGACACTGACAGTACTGAGACAGTCTCAATATAGACACTGACAGTACTGAGACAGTCTCAATATAGACACTGACAGTACTGAGACAGTCTCAATAGACAGACACTGACAGTACTGAGACAGTCTCAATATAGACACTGACAGTACTGAGACAGTCTCAGGACAGACACTGACAGTACTGAGACAGTCTCAATATAGAGACACACTGACAGTACTGAGACAGTCTCAATATAGACACTGACAGTACTGAGACAGTCTCAATATAGACACTGACAGTACTGAGACAGTCTCAATATAGACACTGACAGTACTGAGACAGTCTCAATATAGACACTGACAGTACTGAGACAGTCTCAATATAGACACTGACAGTACTGAGACAGTCTCAATATAGACACTGACAGTACTGAGACAGTCTCAATATAGACACTGACAGTACTGAGACAGTCTCAATATAGACACTGACAGTACTGAGACAGTCTCAGGACAGACACTGACAGTACTGAGACAGTCTAAGGATAGACACTGACAGTACTGAGACAGTCTCAATATAGACACTGACAGTACTGAGACAGTCTCAATATAGACACTGACAGTACTGAGACAGTCTCAATATAGACACTGACAGTACTGAGACAGTCTCAATATAGACACTGACAGTACTGAGACAGTCTCAGGACAGACACTGACAGTACTGAGACAGTCTCAATATAGACACTGACAGTACTGAGACAGTCTCAATATAGACACTGACAGTACTGAGACAGTCTCAATATAGACACTGACAGTACTGAGACAGTCTCAATATAGACAGTACACAGTCTCAATATAGACACTGACAGTACTGAGACAGTCTCAATATAGACACTGACAGTACTGAGACAGTCTCAATATAGACACTGACAGACAGTACTGAGACAGTCTCAATATAGACACTGACAGTACTGAGACAGTCTCAATATAGACACTGACAGTACTGAGACAGTCTCAATATAGACACTGACAGTACTGAGACAGTCTCAATGACAGACACAGACAGTACTGAGACAGTCTCAATATAGACTGACAGTACTGAGACAGTCTCAATATAGACACTGACAGTACTGAGACAGTCTCAATATAGACACTGACAGTACTGAGACAGTCTCAATATAGACACTGACAGTACTGAGACAGTCTCAATATAGACATGACAGTACTGAGACAGACACTGACAGTACTGAGACAGTCTCAATATAGACACTGACAGTACTGAGACAGTCTCAATATAGACACAGACAGTACTGAGACAGTCTCTAGACACTGACAGTACTGAGACAGTCTCAGACACTGACAGTACTGAGACAGTCTCAATATAGACACTGACAGTACTGACAGTACTGAGACAGTCTCAATATGAGACAGTCTGACAGACAGTACTGAGACAGTCTCAATATAGACACTGACAGTACTGAGACAGTCTCAATATAGACACTGACAGTACTGAGACAGTCTCAATATAGACACTGACAGTACTGAGACAGTCTCAATATAGACACTGACAGTACTGACACAGTCTCAGGACAGACACTGACAGTACTGAGACAGTCTCAATATAGACACTGACAGTACTGAGACAGTCTCAATATAGACACTGACAGTACTGAGACAGTCTCAATATAGACACTGACAGTACTGAGACAGTCTCAATATAGACACTGACAGTACTGAGACAGTCTCAAGATAGACACTGACAGTACTGAGACAGTCTCAATATAGACACTGACAGTACTGAGACAGTCTCAATATAGACACTGACAGTACTGAGACAGTCTCAATATAGACACTGACAGTAGACACTGACAGTACTGAGACAGTCTCAATATAGACACTGACAGTACTGAGACAGTCTCAGGATAGACACTGACAGTACTGAGACAGTCTCAATATAGACACTGACAGTACTGAGACAGTCTCAATATAGACACTGACAGTACTGAGACAGTCTCAATATAGACACAGACACTGAGACAGACACTGACAGTACTGAGACAGTCTCAATATAGACACTGACAGTACTGAGACAGTCTCAATATAGACACTGACAGTACTGAGACAGTCTCAATATAGACACTGACAGTACTGAGACAGTCTCAATATAGACACTGACAGTACTGAGACAGTCTCAATATAGACACTGACAGTACTGAGACAGTCTCAATATAGACACTGACAGTACTGAGACAGTCTCAATATAGACACTGACAGTACTGAGACAGTCTCAATATAGACACTGACAGTACTGAGACAGTCTCAATATAGACACTGACAGTACTGAGACAGTCTCAATATAGACACTGACAGTACTGAGACAGTCTCAATATAGACACAGACAGTACTGAGACAGTCTCAGGACAGACACTGACAGTACTGAGACAGTCTCAATATAGACAGACACTGACAGTACTGAGACAGTCTCAATATAGACACTGACAGTACTGAGACAGTCTCAATATAGACACTGACAGTACTGAGACAGTCTCAATATAGACACTGACAGTACTGAGACAGTCTCAATATAGACACTGACAGTACTGAGACAGTCTCAATATAGACACTGACAGTACTGAGACAGTCTCAATATAGACACTGACAGTACTGAGACAGTCTCAATATAGACACTGACAGTACTGAGACAGTCTCAATATAGACACTGACAGTACTGAGACAGTCTCAATATAGACACTGACAGTACTGAGACAGTCTCAATATAGACACAGACAGTACTGAGACAGTCTCAGGACAGACACTGACAGTACTGAGACAGTCTCAATATAGACACTGACAGTACTGAGACAGTCTCAATATAGACACTGACAGTACTGAGACAGTCTCAATATAGACACTGACAGTACTGAGACAGACAGTCTCAATGAGATCAGACACTGACAGTACTGAGACAGTCTCAATATAGACACTGACAGTACTGAGACAGTCTCAATATAGACACTGACAGTACTGAGACAGTCTCAATATAGACATAGACACTGAGACAGTCTCACTGACAGACAGTCTCATATAGACACTGACACTGAGACAGTCTCAATATAGACACTGACAGTACTGAGACAGTCTCAATATAGACACTGACAGTACTGAGACAGTCTCAATATAGACACTGACAGTACTGAGACAGTCTCAATATAGACACTGACAGTACTGAGACAGTCTCAGGACAGACACTGAGACAGTGAGACAGTCTCAATATAGACACTGACAGTACTGAGACAGTCTCAATATAGACACAGACAGTACTGAGACAGTCTCAATATAGACACTGACAGTACTGAGACAGTCTCAATATAGACACAGACAGTACTGAGACAGTCTCAGGACAGACACTGACAGTACTGAGACAGTCTCAATATAGACACTGACAGTACTGAGACAGTCTATAGACACTGACAGTACTGAGACAGTCTCAATATAGACACAGACAGTACTGAGACAGTCTCAATATAGACACTGACAGTACTGAGACAGTCTCAATATAGACACTGACAGTACTGAGACAGTCTCAATATAGACACTGACAGTACTGAGACAGTCTCAATATAGACACTGACAGTACTGAGACAGTCTCAATATAGACACTGACAGTACTGAGACAGTCTCAATATAGACACAGACAGTACTGAGACAGTCTCAATATAGACACTGACAGTACTGAGACAGTCTCAATATAGACACTGACAGTACTGAGACAGTCTCAATATAGACACAGACAGTACTGAGACAGTCTCAGGAGACACTGACAGTACTGAGACAGTCTCAATATAGACACTGACAGTACTGAGACAGTCTCAATATAGACAGACACTGACAGTACTGAGACAGTCTCAATATAGACACTGACAGTACTGAGACAGTCTCAATATAGACACTGACAGTACTGAGACAGTCTCAATATAGACACTGACAGTACTGAGACAGTCTCAATATAGACACTGACAGTACTGAGACAGTCTCAATATAGACACTGACAGTACTGAGACAGTCTCAATATAGACACTGACAGTACTGAGACAGTCTCAATATAGACACTGACAGTACTGAGACAGTCTCAATATAGACACTGACAGTACTGAGACAGTCTCAATATAGACACTGACAGTACTGAGACAGTCTCTGACAGTACTGAGACACAATATAGACACTGACAGTACTGAGACAGTCTCAATATAGACACTGACAGTACTGAGACAGTCTCAATATAGACACTGACAGTACTGAGACAGTCTCAATATAGACACTGACAGTACTGAGACAGTCTCAGACACTGACAGTACTGAGACAGTCTCAATATAGACACTGACAGTACTGAGACAGTCTCAATATAGACACTGACAGTACTGAGACAGTCTCAATATAGACACTGACAGTACTGAGACAGTCTCAATATAGACACTGACAGTACTGAGACAGTCTCAATATAGACACAGACAGTACTGAGACAGTACTAGACAGACAGTCTGAGACAGGACAGTACTGAGACAGTCAGGATAGACACTGACTGAGACAGTCTCAATATAGACACTGACAGTACTGAGACAGTCTCAATATAGACACTGACAGTACTGAGACAGTCTCAATATAGACACTAGACACTGACAGTACTGAGACAGTCTCAATATAGACACTGACAGTACTGAGACAGTCTCACTGACAGTACTGAGACAGTCTCAATATAGACACTGACAGTACTGAGACAGTCTCAATATAGACACTGACAGTACTGAGACAGTCTCAATATAGACACTGACAGTACTGAGACAGTCTCAATATAGACACTGACAGTACTGAGACAGTCTCAGGACAGACACTCAGGACAGACACTGACAGTACTGAGACAGTCTCAATATAGACACTGACAGTACTGAGACAGTCTCAATATAGACACTGACAGTACTGAGACAGTCTCAATATAGACAGTACTGAGACAGATATAGACACTGACAGTACTGAGACAGTCTCAATATAGACACTGACAGTACTGAGACAGTCTCAATATAGACACTGACAGTACTGAGACAGTCTCAATATAGACACTGACAGTACTGAGACAGTCTCAGGTACAGACACTGACAGTACTGAGACAGTCTCAGGACAGACACTGACAGTACTGAGACAGTCTCAATATAGACACTGACAGTACTGAGACAGTCTCAATATAGACACTGACAGTACTGAGACAGTCTCAATATAGACACTGACAGTACTGAGACAGTCTCAATATAGACACTGACAGTACTGAGACAGTAGACACTGAGACTGAGTCTCAATATAGACACTGACAGTACTGAGACAGTCTCAGGACAGACACTGACAGTACTGAGACAGTCTCAGGACAGACACTGACAGTACTGAGACAGTCTCAATATAGACACTGACAGTACTGAGACAGTCTCAATATAGACACTGACAGTACTGAGACAGTCTCAATATAGACACTGACAGTACTGAGACAGTCTCAATATAGACACTGACAGTACTGAGACAGTCTCAGGATAGACACTGACAGTACTGAGACAGTCTCAATATAGACACTGACAGTACTGAGACAGTCTCAATATAGACACTGACAGTACTGAGACAGTCTCAATATAGACACTGACAGTACTGAGACAGTCTCAATATAGACACTGACAGTACTGAGACAGTCTCAATATAGACACTGACAGTACTGAGACAGTCTCAGGACAGACACTGACAGTACTGAGACAGTCTCAGGACAGACACTGACAGTACTGAGACAGTCTCAATATAGACACTGACAGTACTGAGACAGTCTCAATATAGACACTGACAGTACTGAGACAGTCTCAATATAGACACTGACAGTACTGAGACAGTCTCATATATAGACACTGACAGTACTGAGACAGTAGACACTGACAGTACTGAGACAGTCTCAATATAGACACTGACAGTACTGAGACAGTCTCAATATAGACACTGACAGTACTGAGACAGTCTCAATATAGACACTGACAGTACTGAGACAGTCTCAATATAGACACTGACAGTACTGAGACAGTCTCAATATAGACACTGACAGTACTGAGACAGTCTCAATATAGACACTGACAGTACTGAGACAGTCTCAATATAGACACTGACAGTACTGAGACAGTCTCAGACACTGATAGACACTGACAGTACTGAGACAGTCTCAATATAGACACTGACAGTACTGAGACAGTCTCAGGACAGACACTGACAGTACTGAGACAGTCTCAATATAGACACTGACAGTACTGAGACAGTCTCAATATAGACACTGACAGTACTGAGACAGTCTCAATATAGACACTGACAGTACTGAGACAGTCTCAATATAGACACTGACAGTACTGAGACAGTCTCAATATAGACACTGACAGTACTGACACAGTCTCAGGACAGACACTGACAGTACTGAGACAGTCTCAATAGACACTAGTACTGAGACTAGACTGACAGTACTGAGACAGTCTCAATATAGACACTGACAGTACTGAGACAGTCTCAATATAGACACAGTGACAGTACTGAGACAGTCTGAGACAGTCTCAGGACAGACACTGAGACAGTCTCAATATAGACACTGACAGTACTGAGACAGTCTCAATATAGACACTGACAGTACTGAGACAGTCTCAATATAGACACTGACAGTACTGAGACAGTCTCAATATAGACACTGACAGTACTGAGACAGTCTCAGACATAGACACTGACAGTACTGAGACAGTCTCAATATAGACACTGACAGTACTGAGACAGTCTCAATATAGACACTGACAGTACTGAGACAGTCTCATATAGACACTGACAGTACTGAGACAGTCTCAGGACAGACACTGACAGTACTGAGACAGTCTCAATATAGACACTGACAGTACTGAGACAGTCTCAATATAGACACTGACAGTACTGAGACAGTCTCAATATAGACACTGACAGTACTGAGACAGTCTCAGGACAGACACTGACAGTACTGAGACAGTCTCAGGACAGACACTGACAGTACTGAGACAGTCTCAATATAGACACTGACAGTACTGAGACAGTCTCAATATAGACACTGACAGTACTGAGACAGTCTCAATATAGACACTGACAGTACTGAGACAGTCTCAATATAGACACTGACAGTACTGAGACAGTCTCAATATAGACAGACACTGAGACAGTCTCAATATAGACACTGACAGTACTGAGACAGTCTCAATATAGACAGACACTGAGACAGTACTGAGTACTGACAGTCTCAATATAGACACTGACAGTACTGAGACAGTCTCAATATAGACACTGACAGTACTGAGACAGTCTCAATATAGACACTGACAGTACTGAGACAGTCTCAATATAGACACTGACAGTACTGAGACAGTCTCAATATAGACACTGACAGTACTGAGACAGTCTCAGGACAGACACTGACAGTACTGAGACAGTCTCAGACACTGACAGTACTGAGACAGTCTCAATATAGACACTGACAGTACTGAGACAGTCTCAATATAGACACTGACAGTACTGAGACAGTCTCAATATAGACACTGACAGTACTGAGACAGTCTCAATATAGACACAGACAGTACTGAGACAGTCTCAATATAGACACTGACAGTACTGAGACAGTCTCAATATAGACACTGACAGTACTGAGACAGTCTCAATATAGACACAGACAGTACTGAGACAGTCTCAATATAGACACTGACAGTACTGAGACAGTCTCAATATAGACACTGACAGTACTGAGACAGTCTCAATATAGACACTGACAGTACTGAGACAGTCTCAATATAGACACTGACAGTACTGAGACAGTCTCAATATAGACACTGACAGTACTGACAGACACTGACAGTACTGAGACAGTCTCAATATAGACACTGACAGTACTGAGACAGTCTCAATATAGACACTGACAGTACTGAGACAGTCTCAATATAGACACAGACAGTACTGAGACAGTCTCAGGACAGACACTGACAGTACTGAGACAGTCTCAATATAGACACTGACAGTACTGAGACAGTCTCAATATAGACACTGACAGTACTGAGACAGTCTCAATATAGACACTGACAGTACTGAGACAGTCTCAATATAGACACTGACAGTACTGAGACAGTCTCAATATAGACACTGACAGTACTGAGACAGTCTCAATATAGACACTGACAGTACTGAGACAGTCTCAATATAGACACTGACAGTACTGAGACAGTCTCAATATAGACACTGACAGTACTGAGACAGTCTCAATATAGACACTGACAGTACTGAGACAGTCTCAATATAGACACTGACAGTACTGAGACAGTCTCAGACACTGAGTACTGAGACAGTCTCAATATAGACACAGACAGTACTGAGACAGTCTCAATATAGACACTGACAGTACTGAGACAGTCTCAGACACAGACAGTACTGAGACAGTCTCAATATAGACACTGACAGTACTGAGACAGTCTCAATATAGACACTGACAGTACTGAGACAGTCTCAATATAGACACTGACAGAGACAGTCTCAATATAGAGACAGTACTGAGACAGTACTGAGACAGTCTCAATATAGACACTGACAGTACTGAGACAGTCTCAATATAGACACTGACAGTACTGAGACAGTCTCAATATAGACACTGACAGTACTGAGACAGTCTCAATATAGACACTGACAGTACTGAGACAGTCTCAATATAGACACTGACAGTACTGAGACAGTCTCAATATAGACACTGACAGTACTGAGACAGTCTCAATATAGACACTGACAGTACTGAGACAGTCTCAATATAGACACTGACAGTACTGAGACAGTCTCAGGACAGACACAGACAGTACTGAGACAGTCTCAATATAGACACTGACAGTACTGAGACAGTCTCAGGACAGACACTGACAGTACTGAGACAGTCTCAATATAGACACTGACAGTACTGAGACAGTCTCAATATAGACACTGACAGTACTGAGACAGTCTCAATATAGACACTGACAGTACTGAGACAGTCTCAATATAGACACTGACAGTACTGAGACAGTCTCATAGACAGACAGTACTGAGACAGTCTCATAGACACTGACAGTACTGAGACAGTCTCAATATAGACACTGACAGTACTGAGACAGTCTCAATATAGACATAGACACTGAGACAGTACTGAGACAGTCTCAATATAGACACTGACAGTACTGAGACAGTCTCAATATAGACACTGACAGTACTGAGACAGTCTCAATATAGACACTGACAGTACTGAGACAGTCAATATAGACACTGACAGTACTGAGACAGTCTCAATATAGACACTGACAGTACTGAGACAGTCTCAATATAGACACTGACAGTACTGAGACAGTCTCAGGACAGACACTGACAGTACTGAGACAGTCTCAATATAGACACTGACAGTACTGAGACAGTCTCAATATAGACACTGACAGTACTGAGACAGTCTCAATACAGACACTGACAGTACTGAGACAGTCTCAATATAGACACTGACAGACAGTCTGACAGTCTCAATATAGACACTGACAGTACTGAGACAGTCTCAATATAGACACTGACAGTACTGAGACAGTCTCAATATAGACAGTACTGAGACAGTCTCAATATAGACACTGACAGTACTGAGACAGTCTCAATATAGACACTGACAGTACTGAGACAGTCTCAATATAGACACTGACAGTACTGAGACAGTCTCAGGACAGACACTGACAGTACTGAGACAGTCTCAGGACAGACACTGACAGTACTGAGACAGTCTCAATATAGACACTGACAGTACTGAGACAGTCTCAATATAGACACAGACAGTACTGAGACAGTCTCAATATAGACACTGACAGTACTGAGACAGTCTCAGGACAGACACTGACAGTACTGAGACAGTCTCAGGACAGACACAGTACTGAGACAGTACTGAGACAGTCTCAATATAGACACTGACAGTACTGAGACAGTCTCAATATAGACACTGACAGTACTGAGACAGTCTCAATATAGACACTGACAGTACTGAGACAGTCTCAATATAGACACTGACAGTACTGAGACAGTCTCAATATAGACACTGACAGTACTGAGACAGTCTCAATATAGACACTGACAGTACTGAGACAGTCTCAATATAGACACTGACAGTACTGAGACAGTCTCAATATAGACACTGACAGTACTGAGACAGTCTCAATATAGACACTGACAGTACTGAGACAGTCTCAATATAGACAGACACTGACAGTACTGAGACAGTCTCAATATAGACACTGACAGTACTGAGACAGTCTCAATATAGACACTGACAGTACTGAGACAGTCTCAATATAGACACTGACAGTACTGAGACAGTCTCAATATAGACACAGACAGTACTGATTGAGACAGTCTCAGGACAGACACTGACAGTACTGAGACAGTCTCAATATAGACACTGACAGTACTGAGACAGTCTCAATATAGACACTGACAGTACTGAGACAGTCTCAATATAGACACTGACAGTACTGAGACAGTCTCAATATAGACACTGACAGTACTGAGACAGTCTCAATATAGACACTGACAGTACTGAGACAGTCTCAATATAGACACTGACAGTACTGAGACAGTCTCAATATAGACACTGACAGTACTGAGACAGTCTCAGGACTGACACTGACAGTACTGAGACAGTCTAGACATACTGAGACACTGACAGTACTGAGACAGTCTCAATATAGACACTGACAGTACTGAGACAGTCTCAATATAGACACTGACAGTACTGAGACAGTCTCAATATAGACACTGACAGTACTGAGACAGTCTCAATATAGACACTGACAGTACTGAGACAGTCTCAATATAGACACTGACAGTACTGAGACAGTCTCAGGACAGACTGACAGTACTGAGACAGTCTCAGGACAGACACTGACAGTACTGAGACAGTCTCAATACAGACACAATATAGACAGTACTGAGACAGTCTCAATATAGACACTGACAGTACTGAGACAGTCTCAATATAGACACTGACAGTACTGAGACAGTCTCAATAGACACTGACAGTACTGAGACAGTCTCAGGACAGACACTGACAGTACTGAGACAGTCTCAGGACAGACACTGACAGTACTGAGACAGTCTCAATATAGACACTGACAGTACTGAGACAGTCTCAATATAGACACTGACAGTACTGAGACAGTCTCAATATAGACACTGACAGTACTGAGACAGTCTCAATATAGACACTGACAGTACTGAGACAGTCTCAATATAGAGACACTGACAGTACTGAGACAGTCTCAGGATAGACACTGACAGTACTGAGACAGTCTCAATATAGACACAGACAGTACTGAGACAGTCTCAATATAGACACAGACAGTACTGAGACAGTCTCAATATAGACACTGACAGTACTGAGACAGTCTCAATATAGACACTGACAGTACTGACACAGTCTCAGGACAGACACTGACAGTACTGAGACAGTCTCATATAGACACTGACAGTACTGAGACAGTCTCAATATAGACACTGACAGTACTGAGACAGTCTCAATATAGACACTGACAGTACTGAGACAGTCTCAATATAGACACTGACAGTACTGAGACAGTCTCAAGTATAGACACTGACAGTACTGAGACAGTCTCAATATAGACACTGACAGTACTGAGACAGTCTCAATATAGACACTGACAGTACTGAGACAGTCTCAAGGATAGACACTGACAGTACTGAGACAGTCTCAATATAGACACTGACAGTACTGAGACAGTCTCAATATAGACACTGACAGTACTGAGACAGTCTCAATATAGACACTGACAGTACTGAGACAGTCTCAGGATATAGACACTGACAGTACTGAGACAGTCTAGACATAGAGACAGTCTCAATATAGACACTGAGTACTGAGACAGTCTCAATATAGACAGACACTGAGACAGTACTGAGACAGTCTCAATATAGACACTGACAGTACTGAGACAGTCTCAGGATAGACACTGACAGTACTGAGACAGTCTCAGGACAGACACTGACAGTACTGAGACAGTCTCACTGACATAGACACTGACAGTACTGAGACAGTCTCAATATAGACACTGACAGTACTGAGACAGTCTCAATATAGACACAGACAGTACTGAGACAGTCTCAATATAGACACTGACAGTACTGAGACAGTCTCAATATAGACACTGACAGTACTGAGACAGTCTCAATATAGACACTGACAGTACTGAGACAGTCTCAATATAGACACTGACAGTACTGAGACAGTCTCAATATAGACACTGACAGTACTGAGACAGTCTCAATATAGACACTGACAGTACTGAGACAGTCTCAATATAGACACTGACAGTACTGAGACAGTCTCAATATAGACACAGACAGTACTGAGACAGTCTCAGGACAGACACTGACAGTACTGAGACAGTCTCAGGACAGACACTGACAGTACTGAGACAGTCTCAGTATAGTCTCAGACACTGACAGTACTGAGACAGTCTCAGACACTGAGACAGTCTCAATATAGACACTGACAGTACTGAGACAGTCTCAATATAGACACTGACAGTACTGAGACAGTCTCAATATAGACACTGACAGTACTGAGACAGTCTCAATATAGACACTGACAGTACTGAGACAGTCTCAATATAGACACTGACAGTACTGAGACAGTCTCAATATAGACACAGACAGTACTGAGACAGTCTCAATATAGACACTGACAGTACTGAGACAGTCTCAATATAGACACTGACAGTACTGAGACAGTCTCAATATAGACACTGACAGTACTGAGACAGTCTCAATATAGACACTGACAGTACTGAGACAGTCTCAATATAGACACTGACAGTACTGAGACAGTCTCAATATAGACACTGACAGTACTGAGACAGTCTCAATATAGACACTGACAGTACTGAGACAGTCTCAATATAGACACTGACAGTACTGAGACAGTCTCAGGATAGACACTGACAGTACTGAGACAGTCTCAATATAGACACTGACAGTACTGAGACAGTCTAGACACTGACAGTACTGAGACAGTCTCAATATAGACACTGACAGTACTGAGACAGTCTCAATATAGACACTGACAGTACTGAGACAGTCTCAATATAGACACTGACAGTACTGAGACAGTCTCAATATAGACACTGACAGTACTGAGACAGTCTCAATATAGACACTGACAGTACTGAGACAGTCTCAATATAGACACTGACAGTACTGAGACAGTCTCAATATAGACACTGACAGTACTGAGACAGTCTCAATATAGACACTGACAGTACTGAGACAGTCTCAGGATAGACACTGACAGTACTGAGACAGTCTCAATATAGACACTGACAGTACTGAGACAGTCTCAATATAGAGACAGTCTCAGTACTGAGACAGTCTCAATATAGACACTGACAGTACTGAGACAGTCTCAATATAGACACTGACAGTACTGAGACAGTCTCAATATAGACACTGACAGTACTGAGACAGTCTCAATATAGACACTGACAGTACTGAGACAGTCTCAATATAGACTGAGACAGTCTCAATATAGACACTGACAGTACTGAGACAGTCTCAATATAGACACTGACAGTACTGAGACAGTCTCAATATAGACACTGACAGTACTGAGACAGTCTCAATATAGACACTGACAGTACTGAGACAGTCTCAATATAGACACTGACAGTACTGAGACACAATAGACACTGACAGTACTGAGACAGTCTCAATATAGACACTGACAGTACTGAGACAGTCTCAATATAGACACTGACAGTACTGAGACAGTCTCAATAGACAGACACTGACAGTACTGAGACAGTCTCAATATAGACACTGACAGTACTGAGACAGTCTCAACATAGACACTGACAGACAGACTGAGACATTCTCAATATAGACACTGACAGTACTGAGACAGTCTCAATATAGACACAGACAGTACTGAGACAGTCTCAATATAGACACTGACAGTACTGAGACAGTCTCAATATAGACACTGACAGTACTGAGACAGTCTCAGGACAGACACTGACAGTACTGAGACAGTCTCAATATAGACACTGACAGTACTGAGACAGTCTCAATATAGACACACTGAGACAGTCTCAACTAGACAGACAGTACTGAGACAGTCTCAGGACAGTAGACACTGACAGTACTGAGACAGTCTCAACATAGACACTGACAGTACTGAGACAGTCTCAGGACAGACACTGACAGTACTGAGACAGTCTCAATATAGACACTGACAGTACTGAGACAGTCTCAATATAGACACTGACAGTACTGAGACAGTCTCAATATAGACACTGACAGTACTGAGACAGTCTCAATATAGACACTGACAGTACTGAGACAGTCTCAATATAGACACTGACAGTACTGAGACAGTCTCAATATACACACTGACAGTACTGACAGAGACAGTCTCATATAGACAGACAGTACTGAGACAGTCTCAATATAGACACTGACAGTACTGAGACAGTCTCAATATAGACACTGACAGTACTGAGACAGTCTCAATATAGACACTGACAGTACTGAGACAGTCTCAGGACAGACACTGACAGTACTGAGACAGTCTCAATATAGACACTGACAGTACTGAGACAGTCTCAATATAGACACTGACAGTACTGAGACAGTCTCAATATAGACACTGACAGTACTGAGACAGTCTCAATATAGACACTGACAGTACTGAGACAGTCTCTAGACACTGACAGTACTGAGACAGTCTCAATATAGATACTGACAGTACTGAGACAGTCTCAATATAGACACTGACAGTACTGAGACAGTCTCAATATAGACACTGACAGTACTGAGACAGTCTCAGGACAGACACTGACAGTACTGAGACAGTCTCAATATAGACACTGACAGTACTGAGACAGTCTCAATATAGACACTGACAGTACTGAGACAGTCTCAATATAGACACAGACAGTACTGAGACAGTCTCAATATAGACACTGACAGTACTGAGACAGTCTCAGGATAGACACTGACAGTACTGAGACAGTCTCAATATAGACACTGACAGTACTGAGACAGTCTCAATATAGACACTGACAGTACTGAGACAGTCTCAATATAGACACTGACAGTACTGAGACAGTCTCAATATAGACACTGACAGTACTGAGACAGTCTCAATATAGACACTGACAGTACTGAGACAGTCTCAATATAGACACAGACAGTACTGAGACAGTCTCAATATAGACACTGACAGTACTGAGACAGTCTCAATATAGACACTGACAGTACTGAGACAGTCTCAATATAGACACTGACAGTACTGAGACAGTCTCAATATAGACACTGACAGTACTGAGACAGTCTCAATATAGACACTGACAGTACTGAGACAGTCTCAATATAGACACTGACAGTACTGAGACAGTCTCAATATAGACACTGACAGTACTGAGACAGTCTCAGGACAGACACTGACAGTACTGAGACAGTCTCAATATAGACACTGACAGTACTGAGACAGTCTCAATATAGACACTGACAGTACTGAGACAGTCTCAATATAGACACTGACAGTACTGAGACAGTCTCAATATAGACACTGACAGTACTGAGACAGTCTCAGGATAGACACTGACAGTACTGAGACAGTCTCAATATAGACACTGACAGTACTGAGACAGTCTCAATATAGACACTGACAGTACTGAGACAGTCTCAATATAGACACTGACAGTACTGAGACAGTCTCAATATAGACACTGACAGTACTGAGACAGTCTCAATATAGACACTGACAGTACTGAGACAGTCTCAATATAGACACTGACAGACAGTACTGAGACAGTCTCAATATAGACACTGACAGTACTGAGACAGTCTCAATATAGACACTGACAGTACTGAGACAGTCTCAATATAGACAGTACTGAGACAGTCTCAGGACAGACACTGACAGTACTGAGACAGTCTCAATATAGACACTGACAGACACTGACAGTACTGAGACAGTCTCAATATAGACACTGACAGTACTGAGACAGTCTCAATATAGACACTGACAGTACTGAGACAGTCTCAATATAGACACTGACAGTACTGAGACAGTCTCATATAGACACTGACAGTACTGAGACAGTCTCAGGATAGACACTGACAGTACTGAGACAGTCTCAATATAGACACTGACAGTACTGAGACAGTCTCAATATAGACACTGACAGTACTGAGACAGTCTCAATATAGACACTGACAGTACTGAGACAGTCTCAATATAGACACTGACAGTACTGAGACAGTCTCAATATAGACACTGACAGTACTGAGACACAGACACTGACAGTACTGAGACAGTCTCAATATAGACACTGACAGTACTGAGACAGTCTCAATATAGACACTGACAGTACTGAGACAGTCTCAATATAGACACTGACAGTACTGAGACAGTCTCAATATAGACACTGACAGTACTGAGACAGTCTCAATATAGACAGACAGTACTGAGACAGTCTGAGACAGACAGTACTGAGACAGTCTCAATATAGACACTGACAGTACTGAGACAGTCTCAGGACAGACACTGACAGTACTGAGACAGTCTCAATATAGACACTGACAGTACTGAGACAGTCTCAATATAGACACTGACAGTACTGAGACAGTCTCAATATAGACACTGACAGTACTGAGACAGTCTCAATATAGACACTGACAGTACTGAGACAGTCTCAATATAGACACTGACAGTACTGAGACAGTCTCAATATAGACACTGACAGTACTGAGACAGTCTCTAGACACTGACAGTACTGAGACAGTCTCAATATAGACACTGACAGTACTGAGACAGTCTCAGGACAGACACTGACAGTACTGAGACAGTCTCAATATAGACACTGACAGTACTGAGACAGTCTCAATATAGACACTGACAGTACTGAGACAGTCTCAATATAGACACTGACAGTACTGAGACAGTCTCAATATAGACACTGACAGTACTGAGACAGTCTCAATATAGACACTGACAGTACTGAGACAGTCTCAATATAGACACTGACAGTACTGAGACAGTCTCAGGACAGACACTGACAGTACTGAGACAGTCTCAAGATAGACACTGACAGTACTGAGACAGTCTCAATATAGACACTGACAGTACTGAGACAGTCTCAATATAGACACTGACAGTACTGAGACTGAGACAGTACTGAGACAGTCTCAATATAGACACTGACAGTACTGAGACAGTCTCAATATAGACAGACAGTGAGACAGTCTCAGGATAGACACTGACAGTACTGAGACAGTCTCAATATAGACACTGACAGTACTGAGACAGTCTCAATATAGACACTGACAGTACTGAGACAGTCTCAATATAGACACTGACAGTACTGAGACAGTCTCAATATAGACACAGACTGAGACAGACAGACACTGAGACAGTCTCAGGATAGACACACTGACAGTACTGAGACAGTCTCAATATAGACACTGACAGTACTGAGACAGTCTCAATATAGACACTGACAGTACTGAGACAGTCTCAATATAGACACTGACAGTACTGAGACAGTCTCTAGACACTGACAGTACTGAGACAGATAGACACTGACACTGAGACAGTCTCAATATAGACACTGACAGTACTGAGACAGTCTCAATATAGACACTGACAGTACTGAGACAGTCTCAATATAGACACTGACAGTACTGAGACAGTCTCAATATAGACACTGACAGTACTGAGACAGTCTCAATATAGACACTGACAGTACTGAGACAGTCTCAATATAGACACTGACAGTACTGAGACAGTCTCAATATAGACACACAGTACTGAGACAGTACTGAGACAGTCTCAGGATAGACACTGACAGTACTGAGACAGTCTCAGGACAGACACTGACAGTACTGAGACAGTCTCAATATAGACACTGACAGTACTGAGACAGTCTCAATATAGACACTGACAGTACTGAGACAGTCTCAATATAGACACTGACAGTACTGAGACAGTCTCAATATAGACACTGACAGTACTGAGACAGTCTCAATAGACACTGACAGACAGACAGTACTGAGACAGTCTCAATATAGACACTGACAGTACTGAGACAGTCTCAATATAGACACTGACAGTACACTGACAGTACTGAGACAGTCTCAATACAGACACTGACAGTACTGAGACAGTCTCAATATAGACACTGACAGTACTGAGACAGTCTCAATATAGACACTGACAGTACTGAGACAGTCTAGACACTGACAGTACTGAGACAGTCTCAATATAGACACTGACAGTACTGAGACAGTCTCAATATAGACACTGACAGTACTGAGACAGTCTCAATATAGACACTGACAGTACTGAGACAGTCTCAATATAGACACTGACAGTACTGAGACAGTCTCAATATAGACACTGACAGTACTGAGACAGTCTCAATATAGACACAGACAGTACTGACAGTCTCAATATAGACACTGACAGTACTGAGACAGTCTCAATATAGACACTGACAGTACTGAGACAGTCTCAATATAGACACTGACAGTACTGAGACAGTCTCAATATAGACACTGACAGTACTGAGACAGTCTCAGGACAGACACTGACAGTACTGAGACAGTCTCAATATAGACACTGACAGTACTGAGACAGTCTCAATATAGACACTGACAGTACTGAGACAGTCTCAATATAGACACTGACAGTACTGAGACAGTCTCACACTAGACAGTACTGAGACACAATATAGACAGTACTGAGACACAGTCTCAGTACTGAGACAGTCTAGACACTGACAGTACTGAGACAGTCTCAATATAGACACTGACAGTACTGAGACAGTCTCAGGACAGACACTGACAGTACTGAGACAGTCTCAATATAGACACTGACAGTACTGAGACAGTCACTGACAGTACTGAGACACAATATAGACACTGACAGTACTGAGACAGTCTCAATATAGACACTGACAGTACTGAGACAGTCTCAGGACAGACACTGACAGTACTGAGACAGTCTCAGGACAGACACTGACAGTACTGAGACAGTCTCAATATAGACACTGACAGTACTGAGACAGTCTCAATATAGACACTGACAGTACTGAGACAGTCTCAATATAGACACTGACAGTACTGAGACAGTCTCAATATAGACACAGACAGTACTGAGACAGTCTCAATATAGACACTGACAGTACTGAGACAGTCTCAATATAGACACTGACAGTACTGAGACAGTCTCAATATAGACACAGACAGTACTGAGACAGTCTCAATATAGACACTGACAGTACTGAGACAGTCTCAGATATAGACACTGACAGTACTGAGACAGTCTCAATATAGACACTGACAGTACTGAGACAGTCTCAATATAGACACTGACAGTACTGAGACAGTCTCAATATAGACACTGACAGTACTGAGACAGTCTCAGGACAGACACTGACAGTACTGAGACAGTCTCAATATAGACACTGACAGTACTGAGACAGTCTCAATATAGACACAGACAGTACTGAGACAGTCTCAATATAGACACTGACAGTACTGAGACAGTCTCAATATAGACACTGACAGTACTGAGACAGTCTCAATATAGACACTGACAGTACTGAGACAGTCTCAATATAGACAGACACTGACAGTACTGAGACAGTCTCAATATAGACACTGACAGTACTGAGACAGTCTCAATATAGACACTGACAGTACTGAGACAGTCTCAATATAGACACTGACAGTACTGAGACAGTCTCAATATAGACACTGACAGTACTGAGACAGTCTCAATATAGACACTGACAGTACTGAGACAGTCTCAATATAGACACTGACAGTACTGAGACAGTCTCAATATAGACACTGACAGTACTGAGACAGTCTCAATATAGACACTGACAGTACTGAGACAGTCTCAATATAGACACTGACAGTACTGAGACAGTCTCAATATAGACACTGACAGTACTGAGACAGTCTCAGGACAGACACTGACAGTACTGAGACAGTCTCAATATAGACACTGACAGTACTGAGACAGTCTCAATATAGACACAGACAGTACTGAGACACTGAGACAGTCTCAATATAGACACACTGACAGTACTAGAGACAGTCTCAATATAGACACTGACAGTACTGAGACAGTCTCAATATAGACACTGACAGTACTGAGACAGTCTCAATATAGACACTGACAGTACTGAGACAGTCTCACTGATATAGACACTGACAGTACTGAGACAGTCTCAATATAGACACTGACAGTACTGAGACAGTCTCAATATAGACACTGACAGTACTGAGACAGACACTGACAGTACTGAGACAGTCTCAGGACAGACACTGACAGTACTGAGACAGTCTCAATATAGACACTGACAGTACTGAGACAGTCTCAATATAGACACAGACAGTACTGAGACAGTCTCAATATAGACACTGACAGTACTGAGACAGTCTCAATATAGACACTGACAGTACTGAGACAGTCTAGACACAGACAGTCTCAGGACAGACACTGACAGTACTGAGACAGTCTCAGGACAGACACTGACAGTACTGAGACAGTCTCAATATAGACACTGACAGTACTGAGACAGTCTCAACTAGAGACAGTACTGAGACAGTCTCAATATAGACACTGACAGTACTGAGACAGTCTCAATATAGACACTGACAGTACTGAGACAGTCTCAATATAGACACTGACAGTACTGAGACAGTCTCAGGACAGACACTGACAGTACTGAGACAGTCTGACAGACACTGACAGTACTGAGACAGTCTCAATATAGACACTGACAGTACTGAGACAGTCTCAATATAGACACTGACAGTACTGAGACAGTCTCAATATAGACACTGACAGTACTGAGACAGTCTCAGGACAGACACTGACAGTACTGAGACAGTCTCAATATAGACACTGACAGTACTGAGACAGTCTCAATATAGACACTGACAGTACTGAGACAGTCTCAATATAGACACTGACAGTACTGAGACAGTCTCAATATAGACACAGACAGTACTGAGACAGTCTCAATATAGACACTGACAGTACTGAGACAGTCTCAATATAGACACTGACAGTACTGAGACAGTCTCAATATAGACACTGACAGTACTGAGACAGTCTCAATATAGACACTGACAGTACTGAGACAGTCTCAATATAGACACTGACAGTACTGAGACAGTCTCAGGATAGACACTGACAGTACTGAGACAGTCTCAATATAGACACTGACAGTACTGAGACAGTCTCAATATAGACACTGACAGTACTGAGACAGTCTCAATATAGACACTGACAGTACTGAGACAGTCTCAAGGACAGACACTGAGACAGTACTGAGACAGTCTCAGATAGACACTGACAGTACTGAGACAGTCTCAAGGACAGACACTGACAGTACTGAGACAGTCTCAATATAGACACTGACAGTACTGAGACAGTCTCAATATAGACACTGACAGTACTGAGACAGTCTCAATATGAGACACTAGACAGTACTGAGACAGTCTCAGACATATAGACACTGACAGTACTGAGACAGTCTCAGGACAGACACTGACAGTACTGAGACAGTCTCAATATAGACACTGACAGTACTGAGACAGTCTCAGGACAGACACTGACAGTACTGAGACAGTCTCAATATAGACACTGACAGTACTGAGACAGTCTCAATATAGACACTGACAGTACTGAGACAGTCTCAATATAGACACTGACAGTACTGAGACAGTCTCTCAATACTGAGACACTGACAGTACTGAGACAGTCTCAATATAGACACTGACAGTACTGAGACAGTCTCAATATAGACACTGACAGTACTGAGACAGTCTCAATATAGACACTGACAGTACTGAGACAGTCTCAATATAGACACTGACAGTACTGAGACAGTCTCAATATAGACACTGACAGTACTGAGACAGTCTCAATATAGACACTGACAGTACTGAGACACAGACAGTACTGAGACAGTCTCAATATAGACACTGACAGTACTGAGACAGTCTCAATATAGACACTGACAGTACTGAGACAGTCTCAATATAGACACTGACAGTACTGAGACAGTCTCACTGAGACATAGACACTGACAGTACTGAGACAGTCTCAATATAGACAGACAGTACTGAGACAGTCTCAATATAGACACTGACAGTACTGAGACAGTCTCAATATAGACACTGACAGTACTGAGACAGTCTCAATATAGACACTGACAGTACTGAGACAGTCTCAATATAGACACTGACAGTACTGAGACAGTCTCAACATGACACACTGAGACAGTCTATAGACACTGAGTACTGAGACAGTCTCAATATAGACACTGACAGTACTGAGACAGTCTCAACATAGACACTGACAGTACTGAGACAGTCTCAATATAGACACTGACAGTACTGAGACAGTCTCAATATAGACACTGACAGTACTGAGACAGTCTCAATATAGACACTGACAGTACTGAGACAGTCTCAGACAGTCTCAGGACAGACACTGACAGTACTGAGACAGTCTCAATATAGACACTGACAGTACTGAGACAGTCTCAGGACAGACACTGACAGTACTGAGACAGTCTCAATATAGACACTGACAGTACTGAGACAGTCTCAATATAGACACTGACAGTACTGAGACAGTCTCAATATAGACACTGACAGTACTGAGACAGTCTCAATATAGACACTGACAGTACTGAGACAGTCTCAATATAGACACTGACAGTACTGAGACAGTCTCAATATAGACACTGACAGTACTGAGACAGTCTCAATATAGACACTGACAGTACTGAGACAGTCTCAATATAGACACAGACAGTACTGAGACAGTCTCAATATAGACACTGACAGTACTGAGACAGTCTCAATATAGACACTGACAGTACTGAGACAGTCTCATATAGACACTGACAGACACTGACACTGACAGTACTGAGACAGTCTCAATATAGACACTGACAGTACTGAGACAGTCTCAATATAGACACTGACAGTACTGAGACAGTCTCAATATAGACACTGACAGTACTGAGACAGTCTCAATATAGACACTGACAGTACTGACAGTACTGAGACAGTCTCAGGACAGACACTGACAGTACTGAGACAGTCTCAATATAGACACTGACAGTACTGAGACAGTCTGAGATAGACACTGACAGTACTGAGACAGTCTCAATATAGACACTGACAGTACTGAGACAGTCTCAATATAGACACTGACAGTACTGAGACAGTCTCAATATAGACACTGACAGTACTGAGACAGTCTCAATACAGACACTGACAGTACTGAGACAGTCTCAATATAGACACTGACAGTACTGAGACAGTCTCAATATAGACACTGACAGTACTGAGACAGTCTCAATATAGACACTGACAGTACTGAGACAGTCTCAATATAGACACTGACAGTACTGAGACAGTACTGAGACAGTCTCAATATAGACACTGACAGTACTGAGACAGTCTCAATATAGACACTGACAGTACTGAGACAGTCTCAATATAGACACAGACAGTACTGAGACAGTCTCAATATAGACACTGACAGTACTGAGACAGTCTCAATATAGACACTGACAGTACTGAGACAGTCTCAATATAGACACTGACAGTACTGAGACAGTCTCAATATAGACACTGACAGTACTGAGACAGTCTCAATATAGACACTGACAGTACTGAGACAGTCTCAATATAGACACTGACAGTACTGAGACAGTCTCAATATAGACACAGACAGTACTGAGACAGTCTCAATATAGACACTGACAGTACTGAGACAGTCTCAATATAGACACTGACAGTACTGAGACAGTCTCAATATAGACACTGACAGTACTGAGACAGTCTCAATATAGACACTGACAGTACTGAGACAGTCTCAATATAGACACTGACAGTACTGAGACAGTCTCAATATAGACACTGACAGTACTGAGACAGTCTCAATATAGACACTGACAGTACTGAGACAGTCTCAATATAGACACTGACAGTACTGAGACAGTCTCAATATAGACACTGACAGTACTGAGACAGTCTCAGGACAGACACTGACAGTACTGAGACAGTCTCAATGATAGACACTGACAGTACTGAGACAGTCTCAACAGACACTGACAGTACTGAGACAGTCTCAATATAGACACTGACAGTACTGAGACAGTCTCAATATAGACACTGACAGTACTGAGACAGTCTCAATATAGACACTGACAGTACTGAGACAGTCTCAATATAGACACTGACAGACAGTACTGAGACAGTCTCAATATAGACACTGACAGTACTGAGACAGTCTCAGGACAGACACTGACAGTACTGAGACAGTCTCAATATAGACACTGACAGTACTGAGACAGTCTCAATATAGACACTGACAGTACTGAGACAGTCTCAATATAGACACTGACAGTACTGAGACAGTCTCAATATAGACACTGACAGTACTGAGACAGTCTCAACAGACACTGACAGTACTGAGACAGTCTCAGGACAGACACTGACAGTACTGAGACAGTCTCAATATAGACACTGACAGTACTGAGACAGTCTCAATATGAGACACTGACACAGTCTCAATATAGACACTGACAGTACTGAGACAGTCTCAATATAGACACTGACAGTACTGAGACAGTCTCAATATAGACACTGACAGTACTGAGACAGTCTCAATATAGACACTGACAGTACTGAGACAGTCTCAATATAGACACTGACAGTACTGAGACAGTCTCAATATAGACACTGACAGTACTGAGACAGTCTCAATATAGACACTGACAGTACTGAGACAGTCTCAGACACTGACAGTACTGAGACAGTCTCAATATAGACACTGACAGTACTGAGACAGTCTCAATATAGACACTGACAGTACTGAGACAGTCTCAATATAGACACTGACAGTACTGAGACAGTCTCAATATAGACACTGACAGTACTGAGACAGTCTCACTGAGACAGTCTCACATATAGACACTGACAGTACTGAGACAGTCTCAATATAGACACTGACAGTACTGAGACAGTCTCAGGACAGACACTGACAGTACTGAGACAGTCTCAATATAGACACTGACAGTACTGAGACAGTCTCAGGACAGACACTGACAGTACTGAGACAGTCTCAATATAGACACTGACAGTACTGAGACAGTCTCAATATAGACACTGACAGTACTGAGACAGTCTCAATATAGACACTGACAGTACTGAGACAGTCTCAATATAGACACTGACAGTACTGAGACAGTCTCAATATAGACACTGACAGTACTGAGACAGTCTCAATATAGACACTGACAGTACTGAGACAGTCTCAATATAGACACTGACAGTACTGAGACAGTCTCAATATAGACACTGACAGTACTGAGACAGTCTCAATATATAGACACTGAGACAGTCTCAATATAGACAGACAGTACTGAGACAGTCTCAATATAGACACTGACAGTACTGAGACAGTCTCAATATAGACACTGACAGTACTGAGACAGTCTCAATATAGACACTCAATATAGACAGTACTGAGACAGTCTCAATATAGACACTGACAGTACTGAGACAGTCTCAATATAGACACTGACAGTACTGAGACAGTCTCAATATAGAGACACTGACAGTACTGAGACAGTCTCAATATAGACACTGACAGTACTGAGACAGTCTCAATATAGACACTGACAGTACTGAGACAGTCTCAATATAGACACTGACAGTACTGAGACAGTCTCAATATAGACACTGACAGTACTGAGACAGTCTCAATATAGACACTGACAGTACTGAGACAGTCTCAATATAGACACTGACAGTACTGAGACAGTCTCAATATAGACACTGACAGTACTGAGACAGTCTCAATATAGACACTGACAGTACTGAGACAGTCTCAATATAGACATATAGACACTGACAGTACTGAGACAGTCTCAATATAGACACTGACAGTACTGAGACAGTCTCAATATAGACACTGACAGTACTGAGACAGTCTCAATATAGACACTGACAGTACTGAGACAGTCTCAATATAGACACTGACAGTACTGAGACAGTCTCAATATAGACACTGACAGTACTGAGACAGTCTCACTAGACACTGACAGTACTGAGACAGTCTCAGGATAGACACTGACAGTACTGAGACAGTCTCAATATAGACACTGACAGTACTGAGACAGTCTCAGGACAGACACTGACAGTACTGAGACAGTCTAGACAATATAGACACTGACAGTACTGAGACAGTCTCAATATAGACACTGACAGTACTGAGACAGTCTAGACACTGACAGTACTGAGACAGACACTGACAGTACTGAGACAGTCTCAATATAGACACTGACAGTACTGAGACAGTCTCTCAGGACAGACACTGACAGTACTGAGACAGTCTCAATATAGACACTGACAGTACTGAGACAGTCTCAATATAGACACTGACAGTACTGAGACACTGACAGTACTGAGACAGTCTCAATATAGACACTGACAGTACTGAGACAGTCTCAATATAGACACTGACAGTACTGAGACAGTCTCAATATAGACACTGACAGAGACACTGAGACAGTCTCAGGACAGACACTGACAGTACTGAGACAGTCTCAATATAGACACTGACAGTACTGAGACAGTCTCAATATAGACACTGACAGTACTGAGACACAGTCAGTACTGAGACAGTCTCAATATAGACACTGACAGTACTGAGACAGTCTCAATATAGACACTGACAGTACTGAGACAGTCTCAATATAGACACTGACAGTACTGAGACAGTCTCAATATAGACACTGACAGTACTGAGACAGTCTCAATATAGACACTGACAGTACTGAGACAGTCTCAATATAGACACTGATAGACACTGACAGTACTGAGACAGTCTCAATATAGACACTGACAGTACTGAGACAGTCTCAGGACAGACACTGACAGTACTGAGACAGTCTCAATATAGACACTGACAGTACTGAGACAGTCTCAATATAGACACAGACAGTACTGAGACAGTCTCAATATAGACACTGACAGTACTGAGACAGTCTCAATATAGACACTGACAGTACTGAGACAGTCTCAATATAGACACTGACAGTACTGAGACAGTCTCACATGACAGACAGTCTCAATATAGAGACTGACAGTACTGAGACAGTCTCAATATAGACACTGACAGTACTGAGACAGTCTCAATATAGACACTGACAGTACAGACAGTCTCAGGACAGACACTGACAGTACTGAGACAGTCTCAATATAGACACTGACAGTACTGAGACAGTCTCAATATAGACACTGACAGACAGTACTGAGACAGTCTCAATATAGACACTGACAGTACTGAGACAGTCTCAATATAGACACTGACAGTACTGAGACAGTCTCAATATAGACACTGACAGTACTGAGACAGTCTCATATAGACACTGACAGTACTGAGACAGTCTCAATATAGACTGACAGTACTGAGACAGTCTCAATATAGACACTGACAGTACTGAGACAGTCTCAATATAGACACTGACAGTACTGAGACAGTCTCAACTATAGACACTGACAGTACTGAGACAGTCTCTAGACACTGACAGTACTGAGACAGTCTCACAGACACTGACAGTACTGAGACAGTCTCAATATAGACACTGACAGTACTGAGACAGTCTCAATATAGACACTGACAGTACTGAGACAGTCTCAATATAGACACTGACAGTACTGAGACAGTCTCAATATAGACACTGACAGTACTGAGACAGTCTCAATATAGACACTGACAGTACTGAGACAGTCTCAATATAGACACTGACAGTACTGAGACAGTCTCAATATAGACACTGACAGTACTGAGACAGTCTCAATATAGACACTGACAGTACTGAGACAGTCTCATATAGACACTGACAGTACTGAGACAGTCTCAGGATATAGACACTGACAGTACTGAGACAGTCTCAATATAGACACTGACAGTACTGAGACAGTCTCAATATAGACACTGACAGTACTGAGACAGTCTCAATATAGACACAGACAGTACTGAGACAGTCTCAATATAGACACTGACAGTACTGAGACAGTCTCAATATAGACACTGACAGTACTGAGACAGTCTCAATATAGACACTGACAGTACTGAGACAGTCTCAATATAGACACAGACAGTACTGAGACAGTCTCAATATAGACACAGACAGTACTGAGACAGTCTCAATATAGACACTGACAGTACTGAGACAGTCTCAATATAGACACTGACAGTACTGAGACAGTCTCAATATAGACACAGACAGTACTGAGACAGTCTCAATATAGACACAGACAGTACTGAGACAGTCTCAATATAGACACTGACAGTACTGAGACAGTCTCAATATAGACACTGACAGTACTGAGACAGTCTCAATATAGACACTGACAGTACTGAGACAGTCTCAACATAGACACTGACAGTACTGAGACAGTCTCAATATAGACACTGACAGTACTGAGACAGTCTCAATATAGACACAGACAGTACTGAGACAGTCTCAATATACTGAGACAGACAGTACTGAGACAGTCTCAATATAGACACTGACAGTACTGAGACAGTCTCAATATAGACACTGACAGTACTGAGACAGTCTCAATATAGACACTGACAGTACTGAGACAGTCTCAATATAGACACAGACAGTACTGAGACAGTCTCAGGACAGACACTGACAGTACTGAGACAGTCTCAGGACAGACACTGACAGTACTGAGACAGTCTCAATATAGACACTGACAGTACTGAGACAGTCTCAATATAGACACTGACAGTACTGAGACAGTCTCAATATAGACACTGACAGTACTGAGACAGTCTCAATATAGACACTGACAGTACTGAGACAGTCTCAATATAGACACTGACAGTACTGAGACAGTCTCAATATAGACACTGACAGTACTGAGACAGTCTCAGGACAGACACTGACAGTACTGAGACAGTCTCAATATAGACACTGACAGTACTGAGACAGTCTCAATATAGACACTGACAGTACTGAGACAGTCTCAATATAGACACTGACAGTACTGAGACAGTCTCAATATAGACACTGACAGTACTGAGACAGTCTCAATATAGACACTGACAGTACTGAGACAGTCTCAGGACAGACACTGACAGTACTGAGACAGTCTCAATATAGACACTACTGAGACAGTACTGAGACAGTCTCAGGACATAGACACTGACAGTACTGAGACAGTCTACTAGACACTGACAGTACTGAGACAGTCTCATATAGACACTGACAGTACTGAGACAGTCTCAATATAGACACTGACAGTACTGAGACAGTCTCAATATAGACACTGACAGTACTGAGACAGTCTCAATATAGACACTGACAGTACTGAGACAGTCTCAATATAGACACTGACAGTACTGAGACAGTCTCAATATAGACACTGACAGTACTGAGACAGTCTCAATATAGACACTGACAGTACTGAGACAGTCTCAATATAGACACTGACAGTACTGAGACAGTCTCAATATAGACACTGACAGTACTGAGACAGTCTCAATATAGACACTGACAGTACTGAGACAGTCTCAATATAGACACTGACAGTACTGAGACAGTCTCAATATAGACACTGACAGTACTGAGACAGTCTCAATATAGACACTGACAGTACTGAGACAGTCTCAATATAGACACTGACAGTACTGAGACAGTCTCAATATAGACACTGACAGTACTGAGACAGTCTCAGGATATAGACACTGACAGTACTGAGACAGTCTCAATATAGACACAGACACTGAGACAGTCTCAATATAGACACTGACAGTACTGAGACAGTCTCAATATAGACACTGACAGTACTGAGACAGTCTCAATATGACACTGAGACAGTACTGAGACAGTCTCAATATAGACACTGACAGTACTGAGACAGTCTCAATATAGACACTGACAGTACTGAGACAGTCTCAATATAGACACTGACAGTACTGAGACAGTCTCAATATAGACACTGACAGTACTGAGACAGTCTCAATATAGACACTGAGACAGTACTGAGACAGTCTCAATATAGACACTGACAGTACTGAGACAGTCTCAATATAGACACTGACAGTACTGAGACAGTCTCATATACAGACACAGACAGTACTGAGACAGTCTCAGGATATAGACACAGTACTGACAGTACTGAGACAGTCTCAATATAGACACTGACAGTACTGAGACAGTCTCAATATAGACACTGACAGTACTGAGACAGTCTCAATATAGATACTGACAGTACTGAGACAGTCTCAATATAGACACTGACAGTACTGAGACAGTCTCAATATAGACACTGACAGTACTGAGACAGTCTCAATATAGACACTGACAGTACTGAGACAGCCTCAATATAGACACAGACAGTACTGAGACAGTCTCAATATAGACACAGACAGACACTGAGACAGTCTCAATATAGAGACAGTACTGAGACAGTCTCAATATAGACACTGACAGTACTGAGACAGTCTCAATATAGACACAGACAGTACTGAGACAGTCTCAGTGACAGTACTGAGACAGTCTCAGGACAGACACTGACAGTACTGAGACAGTCTCAATATAGACACTGACAGTACTGAGACAGTCTCAATATAGACACTGACAGTACTGAGACAGTCTCAATATAGACACTGACAGTACTGAGACAGTCTCAATATAGACACTGACAGTACTGAGACAGTCAATATAGACACTGACAGTACTGAGACAGTCTCAATATAGACACTGACAGTACTGAGACAGTCTCAATACAGACACTGACAGTACTGAGACAGTCTCAATATAGACACTGACAGTACTGAGACAGTCTCAATATAGACACTGACAGTACTGAGACAGTCTCAATATAGACACTGACAGTACTGAGACAGTCTCAATATAGACACTGACAGTACTGAGACAGTCTCAATATAGACACTGACAGTCTCAGTACTGAGACAGTCTAGACACTGACAGTACTGAGACAGTCTCAATATAGACACTGACAGTACTGAGACAGTCTCAATATAGACACACTGACAGTACTGAGACAGTCTCAGTATGAGACATAGACACTGACAGTACTGAGACAGTCTCAATATAGACACTGACAGTACTGAGACAGTCTCAATATAGACACTGACAGTACTGACAGTACTGAGACAGTCTCAAGTATAGACACACTGACAGTACTGAGACACTGACAGACAGTACTGAGACAGTCTCAATATAGACACTGACAGTACTGAGACAGTCTCAATATAGACACTGACAGTACTGAGACAGTCTCAATATAGACACTGACAGTACTGAGACAGTCTCAATATAGACACTGACAGTACTGAGACAGTCTCAATATAGACACTGACAGTACTGAGACAGTCTCATATAGACACTGACAGTACTGAGACAGTCTCAGATAGACACTGACAGTACTGAGACAGTCTCAATATAGACACTGACAGTACTGAGACAGTCTCAATATAGACACTGACAGTACTGAGACAGTCTCAATATAGACACTGACAGTACTGAGACAGTCTCAATATAGACACTGTCTGAGACAGTCTACTGAGACATAGACACTGACAGTACTGAGACAGTCTCAATATAGACACTGACAGTACTGAGACAGTCTCAATATAGACACTGACAGTACTGAGACAGTCTCAATATAGACACTGACAGTACTGAGACAGTGACAGTACTGAGACAGTCTCAATATAGACACTGACAGTACTGAGACAGTCTCTATAGACACAGACAGTACTGAGACAGTCTCAGGACAGACACTGACAGTACTGAGACAGTCTCAGGATATAGACACTGACAGTACTGAGACAGTCTCAATATAGACATAGACACTGAGACACAGACAGTACTGAGACAGTCTCAATATAGACACTGACAGTACTGAGACAGTCTCAATATAGACACTGACAGTACTGAGACAGTCTCAATATAGACACTGACAGTACTGAGACAGTCTCAATATAGACACTGACAGTACTGAGACAGTCTCAATATAGACACTGACAGTACTGAGACAGTCTCAATATAGACACTGACAGTACTGAGACAGTCTCAATATAGACACACTGAGACAGTACTAGAGACAGTACTGAGACACAGTCTCAATATAGACACTGACAGTACTGAGACAGTCTCAGGACAGACAGACACTGAGACAGTACTGAGACAGTCTCAATATAGACACTGACAGTACTGAGACAGTCTCAATATAGACACTGACAGTACTGAGACAGTCTCAATATAGACACTGACAGTACTGAGACAGTCTCAATATAGACACTGACAGTACTGAGACAGTCTCAATACAGACAGACAGTACTGAGACAGTCTCAATATAGACACTGACAGTACTGAGACAGTCTCAATATAGACACTGACAGTACTGAGACAGTCTCAATATAGACACTGACAGTACTGAGACAGTCTGACAGACACTGACAGTACTGAGACAGTCTCAATATAGACACTGACAGTACTGAGACAGTCTCAATATAGACACTGACAGTACTGAGACAGTCTCAATATAGACACTGACAGTACTGAGACAGTCTCAATATAGACACTGACAGTACTGAGACAGTCTCAATATAGACACTGACAGTACTGAGACAGTCTCAATATAGACACTGACAGTACTGAGACAGTCTCAATATAGACACTGACAGTACTGAGACAGTCTCAATATAGACACTGACAGTACTGAGACAGTCTCAATATAGACACTGACAGTACTGAGACAGTCTCAATATAGACACAGACAGTACTGAGACAGTCTCAATATAGACACTGACAGTACTGAGACAGTCTCAATATAGACACTGACAGTACTGAGACAGTCTCAATATAGACACTGACAGTACTGAGACAGTCTCAATATAGACACTGACAGTACTGAGACAGTCTCAATATAGACACTGACAGTACTGAGACAGTCTCAATATAGACACTGACAGTACTGAGACAGTCTCAATATAGACACTGACAGTACTGAGACAGTCTCATATAGACACTGACAGTACTGAGACAGTCTCAATATAGACACTGACAGTACTGAGACAGTCTCAATATAGACACTGACAGTACTGAGACAGTCTCAATATAGACACTGCAGTACTGAGACAGTCTCAATATAGACACTGACAGTACTGAGACAGTCTCAATATAGACACTGACAGTACTGAGACAGTCTCAGGACAGACACAGACAGTACTGAGACAGTCTCAGGATATAGACACTGACAGTACTGAGACAGTCTCAATATAGACACTGACAGTACTGAGACAGTCTCAATATAGACACAGACAGTACTGAGACAGTCTCAATATAGACACTGACAGTACTGAGACAGTCTCAATATAGACACTGACAGTACTGAGACAGTCTCAATATAGACAGACAGTACTGAGACAGTCTCAATATAGACACTGACAGTACTGAGACAGTCTCAATATAGACACTGACAGTACTGAGACAGTCTCAATATAGACACTGACAGTACTGAGACAGTCTCAATATAGACACTGACAGTACTGAGACAGTCTCAATATAGACATGACAGTACTGAGACAGTCTCAATATAGACAGACAGTACTGAGACAGTCTCAATATAGACACTGACAGTACTGAGACAGTCTCAGACAGACACAGACAGTACTGAGACAGTCTCAATATAGACTGAGACAGTACTGAGACAGTCTCAATATAGACACTGACAGTACTGAGACAGTCTCAGGATAGACACTGACAGTACTGAGACAGTCTCAATAGTCTAGACACTGACAGTACTGAGACAGTCTCATATATAGACACTGACAGTACTGAGACAGTCTCAGACACTGACAGTACTGAGACAGTATAGAGACAGTACTGAGACAGTCTCAATATAGACACTGACAGTACTGAGACAGTCTCTGAGACAGTACTGAGACAGTCTCAATATAGACACTGACAGTACTGAGACAGTCTCAATATAGACACTGACAGTACTGAGACAGTCTCAATATAGACAGACACTGACAGTACTGAGACAGTCTCAGGACAGACACTGACAGTACTGAGACACAGACACTGACAGTACTGAGACAGTCTCAATATAGACACTGACAGTACTGAGACAGACAGTCTCAATATAGACACTCAATATAGACACTGACAGTACTGAGACAGTCTCAATATAGATACTGACAGTACTGAGACAGTCTCAATATAGACACTGACAGTACTGAGACAGTCTCAATATAGACACTGACAGTACTGAGACAGTCTCAGGACAGACACTGACAGTACTGAGACAGTCTCAATATAGACACTGACAGTACTGAGACAGTCTCAATATAGACACTGACAGTACTGAGACAGTCTCAATATAGACACTGACAGTACTGAGACAGTCTCAATATAGACACTGACAGTACTGAGACAGTCTCAATATAGACACTGACAGTACTGAGACAGTCTCAATATAGACACTGACAGTACTGAGACAGTCTCAATATAGACAGACAGACAGTACTGAGACAGTCTCAATATAGACACTGACAGTACTGAGACAGTCTCAATATAGACACTGACAGTACTGAGACAGTCTCAATATAGACACAGACAGTACTGAGACAGTCTCAATATAGACACTGACAGTACTGAGACAGTCTCAGGACAGACACTGACAGTACTGAGACAGTCTCAGGACAGACACTGACAGTACTGAGACAGTCTCAATATAGACACTGACAGTACTGAGACAGTCTCAATATAGACACTGACAGTACTGAGACAGTCTCAATATAGACACTGACAGTACTGAGACAGTCTCAATATAGACACTGACAGTACTGAGACAGTCTCAATATAGACACTGACAGTACTGAGACAGTCTCAATATAGACACTGACAGTACTGAGACAGTCTCAGGATACAGACAGTACTGAGACACACAGACAGACACTGACAGTACTGAGACAGTCAGGACAATATAGACACTGACAGTACTGAGACAGTCTCAATATAGACACTGACAGTACTGAGACAGTCTCAATATAGACACTGACAGTACTGAGACAGTCTCAATATAGACACTGACAGTACTGAGACAGTCTCAATATAGACACAGACAGTACTGAGACAGTCTCAATATAGACACTGACAGTACTGAGACAGTCTCAATAGACAGACACTGACAGTACTGAGACAGTCTCAATATAGACACTGACAGTACTGAGACAGTCTCAATATAGACACTGACAGTACTGAGACAGTCTCAATATAGACACTGACAGTACTGAGACAGTCTCAATATAGACACTGACAGTACTGAGACAGTCTCAATATAGACACTGACAGTACTGAGACAGTCTCAATATAGACACTGACAGTACTGAGACAGTCTCAATATAGACACTGACAGTACTGAGACAGTCTCAATATAGACACTGACAGTACTGAGACAGTCTCAATATAGACACTGACAGTACTGAGACAGTCTCAATATAGACACTGACAGTACTGAGACAGTCTCAATAGATAGACACTGAGACAGTACTGAGACAGTCTCAATATAGACACTGACAGTACTGAGACAGTCTCAATATAGACACTGACAGTACTGAGACAGTCTCAATATAGACACTGACAGTACTGAGACAGTGACTACAGACAGTCTAGACACACTGACAGTACTGAGACAGTCTCAGGACAGACACTGACAGTACTGAGACAGTCTCAATATAGACACTGACAGTACTGAGACAGTCTCAGGACAGACACTGACAGTACTGAGACAGTCTCAATAGACAGACACTGACAGTACTGAGACAGTCTCAATATAGACACTGACAGTACTGAGACAGTCTCAATATAGACACTGACAGTACTGAGACAGTCTCAATATAGACAGACACTGAGACAGTCTCAGGATAGACACTGACAGTACTGAGACAGTCTCAGACACTGAGACAGTCTCAATATAGACACTGACAGTACTGAGACAGTCTCAATATAGACACAGACAGTACTGAGACAGTCTCAATATAGACACTGACAGTACTGAGACAGTCTCAATATAGACACTGACAGTACTGAGACAGTCTCAATATAGACACTGACAGACAGTCTGAGACAGTCTCAATATAGACACTGACAGTACTGAGACAGTCTCAATATAGACACTGACAGTACTGAGACAGTCTCAATATAGACACTGACAGTACTGAGACAGTCTCAGACACTGAATATAGACACTGACAGTACTGAGACAGTCTCAGGACAGACACTGACAGTACTGAGACAGTCTCAGGATATAGACACTGACAGTACTGAGACAGTCTCAATATAGACACTGACAGTACTGAGACACTCAACTGAGACAGTCTCAATATAGACACTGACAGTACTGAGACAGTCTCAATATAGACACAGACAGTACTGAGACAGTCTCAATATAGACACTGACAGTACTGAGACAGTCTCAATATAGACACTGACAGTACTGAGACAGTCTCAATATAGACACTGACAGTACTGAGACAGTCTCAATATAGACACTGACAGTACTGAGACAGTCTCAATATAGACACTGACAGTACTGAGACAGTCTCAATATAGACACTGACAGTACTGAGACAGTCTCAATATAGACACTGACAGTACTGAGACAGTCTCAGGACAGACACTGACAGTACTGAGACAGTCTCAGGACAGACACTGACAGTACTGAGACAGTCTCAATATAGATACTGACAGTACTGAGACAGTCTCAATATGAGACAGTCAGTCTCAATATAGACACTGACAGTACTGAGACAGTCTCAATATAGACACTGACAGTACTGAGACAGTCTCAATATAGACACTGACAGTACTGAGACAGTCTCAATATAGACACTGACAGTACTGAGACAGTCTCAATATAGACAGACACTGACAGACTGAGACAGTCTCAATATAGACACTGACAGTACTGAGACAGTCTCAATATAGACACTGACAGTACTGAGACAGTCTCAATATAGACACTGACAGTACTGAGACAGTCTCAATATAGACACTGACAGTACTGAGACAGTCTCAACTAGACACTGACAGTACTGAGACAGTCTCAATATAGACACTGACAGTACTGAGACAGTCTCAATATAGACACTGACAGTACTGAGACAGTCTCAATATAGACACTGACAGTACTGAGACAGTCTCAATATAGACACTGACAGTACTGAGACAGTCTCAATATAGACACTGACAGTACTGAGACAGTGAGACAGTCTCAATATAGACACAGACAGTACTGAGACAGACAGACACTGAGACACAGTACTGAGACAGTCTGAGACAGTCTCAATATAGACACTGACAGTACTGAGACAGTCTCAATATAGACACTGACAGTACTGAGACAGTCTCAATATAGACACTGACAGTACTGAGACAGTCTCACATATAGACACTGACAGTACTGAGACAGTCTCAATATAGACACTGACAGTACTGAGACAGTCTCAATATAGACACTGACAGTACTGAGACAGTCTCAATATAGACACTGACAGTACTGAGACAGTCTCAATATAGACACTGACAGTACTGAGACAGTCTCAACTAGACAGACAGTACTGAGACAGTCTCAATATAGACACTGACAGTACTGAGACAGTCTCAATATAGACACTGACAGTACTGAGACAGTCTCAATATAGACACTGACAGTACTGAGACAGTCTCAGGACAGACACTGACAGTACTGAGACAGTCTCAATATAGACACTGACAGTACTGAGACAGTATCTCAATATAGACACTGACAGTACTGAGACAGTCTCAATATAGACACTGACAGTACTGAGACAGTCTCAATATAGACACTGACAGTACTGAGACAGTCTCAATATAGACACTGACAGTACTGAGACAGTCTCAATATAGACACTGACAGTACTGAGACAGTCTCAGGATAGACACTGACAGTACTGAGACAGTCTCAATATAGACACTGACAGTACTGAGACAGTCTCAATATAGACACTGACAGTACTGAGACAGTCTCAATATAGACACTGACAGTACTGAGACAGTCTCAATATAGACACTGACAGTACTGAGACAGTCTCAATATAGACACTGACAGTACTGAGACAGTCTCAATATAGACACTGACAGTACTGAGACAGTCTACAGAGACAGTACTGAGACAGTCTCAATATAGACACTGACAGTACTGAGACAGTCTCAATATAGACACAGACAGTACTGAGACAGTCTCAGGACAGACACTGACACTGACAGTACTGAGACAGTCTCAATATAGACTGACAGTACTGAGACAGTCTGATAGACACTGACAGTACTGAGACAGTACTGAGACAGTCTCAATATAGACACTGACAGTACTGAGACAGTCTCAATATAGACACTGACAGTACTGAGACAGTCTCAATATAGACACTGACAGTACTGAGACAGTCTCAATATAGACACTGACAGTACTGAGACAGTCTCAATATAGACACAGACAGTACTGAGACAGTCTCAATATAGACACTGACAGTACTGAGACACTGAGACAGTCTCAGGACAGACACTGACAGTACTGAGACAGTCTCAATATAGACACTGACAGTACTGAGACAGTCTCAATATAGACACTGACAGTACTGAGACAGTCTCAATATAGACACTGACAGTACTGAGACAGTCTCAATATAGACACTGACAGTACTGAGACAGTCTCAATATAGACACTGACAGTACTGAGACAGTCTCAATATAGACACTGACAGTACTGAGACACTCAATATAGACACTGACAGTACTGAGACAGTCTCAATATAGACACTGACAGTACTGAGACAGTAGACACTGACAGTACTGAGACAGTCTCAATATAGACACTGACAGTACTGAGACAGTCTCAATATAGACACTGACAGTACTGAGACAGTCTCAGGACATAGACACTGACAGTACTGAGACAGTCTCAATATAGACACTGACAGTACTGAGACAGTCTCAATATAGACACTGACAGTACTGAGACAGTCTCAATATAGACACTGACAGTACTGAGACAGTCTCAATATAGACACTGACAGTACTGAGACAGTCTCAATATAGACACTGACAGTACTGAGACAGTCTCAATATAGACACTGACAGTACTGAGACAGTCTCAATATAGACACTAGACACTGACAGTACTGAGACAGTCTCAATATAGACACTGACAGTACTGAGACAGTCTCAATATAGACACTGACAGTACTGAGACAGTCTCAATATAGACACAGACAGTACTGAGACAGTCTCAATATAGACACTGACAGTACTGAGACAGTCTCAATATAGACACTGACAGTACTGAGACAGTCTCAATATAGACACTGACAGTACTGAGACAGTCTCTGAGACAGGACAGACACTGACAGTACTGAGACAGTCTCAATATAGACACTGACAGTACTGAGACAGTCTCAATATAGACAGACAGTACTGAGACAGTCTGACAGTACTGAGACAGTCTCAATATAGACACAGACAGACAGTACTGAGACAGTCTCAATATAGACACTGACAGTACTGAGACAGTCTCAATATAGACACTGACAGTACTGACAGTCTCAATATAGACACTGACAGTACTGAGACAGTCTCAATATAGACACTGACAGTACTGAGACAGTCTCAATATAGACACTGACAGTACTGAGACAGTCTCAATATAGACACTGACAGTACTGAGACAGTCTCAATATAGACACTGACAGTACTGAGACAGTCTCATATAGACACTGACAGTACTGAGACAGTCTCAGGACAGACACTGACAGTACTGAGACAGTCTCTGAGACAGTCTCAATATAGACACTGACAGTACTGAGACAGTCTCAATATAGACACTGACAGACAGTCTACTGACACTGACAGTACTGAGACAGTCTCAATATAGACACTGACAGTACTGAGACAGTCTCAGGATATAGACACTGACAGTACTGAGACAGTCTCAATATAGACACTGACAGTACTGAGACAGTCTCAATATAGACACTGACAGTACTGAGACAGTCTCAATATAGACACAGACAGTACTGAGACAGTCTCAATATAGACACTGACAGTACTGAGACAGTCTCAGGACAGACACTGACAGTACTGAGACAGTCTCAATATAGACAGACACTGACAGTACTGAGACAGTCTCAATATAGACACTGACAGTACTGAGACAGTCTCAGGATATAGACACTGACAGTACTGAGACAGTCTCAATATAGACACTGACAGTACTGAGACAGTCTCAATATAGACACTGACAGTACTGAGACAGTCTCATAGACACTGACAGTAGACACTGACAGTACTGAGACAGTCTAATATAGACACTGACAGTACTGAGACAGTCTCAGGACAGACACTGACAGTACTGAGACAGTCTCAATACAGACACTGACAGTACTGAGACAGTCTCAATATAGACACTGACAGTACTGAGACAGTCTCAGGACAGACACTGACAGTACTGAGACAGTCTCAATATAGACACAGACAGTACTGAGACAGTCTCAATATAGACACAGTACTGAGACAGTAGACACTGACAGTATAGACACTGACAGTACTGAGACAGTCTCAATATAGACACAGACAGTACTGAGACAGTCTCAATATAGACACTGACAGTACTGAGACAGTCTCAATATAGACACTGACAGTACTGAGACAGTCTCAGGACAGACACTGACAGTACTGAGACAGTCTCAATATAGACACTGACAGTACTGAGACAGTCTCAATATAGACACTGACAGTACTGAGACAGTCTCAATATAGACACTGACAGTACTGAGACAGTCTCAATATAGACACTGACAGTACTGAGACAGTCTCAATATAGACACTGACAGTACTGAGACAGTCTCAATATAGACACTGACAGTACTGAGACAGTCTCAATATAGACACTGACAGTACTGAGACAGTCTCAGGACAGACACTGACAGTACTGAGACAGTCTCAGGACAGACACTGACAGGACAGACACTGACAGTACTGAGACAGTCTCAGATAGACAGACACTGAGACAGTACTGAGACAGTCTCAATATAGACACTGACAGTACTGAGACAGTCTCAATATAGACACTGACAGTACTGAGACAGTCTCAATATAGACACACTGACAGTCTACTAGACACTGACAGTCTGAGACAGTCTCAAGGACAGACACTGACAGTACTGAGACAGTCTCAATATAGACACTGACAGTACTGAGACAGTCTCAATATAGACACTGACAGTACTGAGACAGTCTCAACAGACACTGACAGTACTGAGACAGTCTCAATATAGACACTGACAGTACTGAGACAGTCTCAATATAGACACAGACAGTACTGAGACAGTCTCAATATAGACACTGACAGTACTGAGACAGTCTCAATATAGACACTGACAGTACTGAGACACACTGACAGTACTGAGACAGTCTCAATATAGACACAGACAGTACTGAGACAGTCTCAGGACAGACACAGACAGTACTGAGACAGTCTCAGGACTGAGACACTGACAGTACTGAGACAGTCTCTAGACACTGACAGTACTGAGACAGTCTCAGGACAGACACTGACAGTACTGAGACAGTCTCAATATAGACACTGACAGTACTGAGACAGTCTCTGAGACAGTCTCAATAGACACTGACAGTACTGAGACAGTCTCAATAGGACAGACACTGACAGTACTGAGACAGTCTCAATATAGACACTGGTACTGAGACAGTCTCAATACAGACACTGACAGTACTGAGACAGTCTCAATATAGACACTGACAGTACTGAGACAGTCTCAATATAGACACTGACTGAGACAGTCTGAGACAGTCTCAATATAGACACAGACAGTACTGAGACAGTCTCAATATAGACACTGACAGTACTGAGACAGTCTCAATATAGACACTGACAGTACTGAGACAGTCTCAGGACAGACACTGACAGTACTGAGACAGTCTCTAGACACTGACAGTACTGAGACACTAGACAGTACTGAGACAGTCTCAATATAGACACTGACAGTACTGAGACAGTCTCAATATAGACACTGACAGTACTGAGACAGTCTCAATATAGACACTGACAGTACTGAGACAGTCTCACTGGACAGACACTGACAGTACTGAGACAGTCTCAATATAGACACACTGAGACAGTACTGAGACAGTCTGAGACAGTCTCAATATAGACACTGACAGTACTGAGACAGTCTCAATATAGACACTGACAGTACTGAGACAGTCTCAATATAGACACAGACAGTACTGAGACAGTCTCAATATAGACAGTACTGAGACAGTCTCAGGACTGACAGTACTGAGACAGTCTCAGGACAGACACAGACAGTACTGAGACAGTCTCAATATAGACACTGACAGTACTGAGACAGTCTCAATATAGACACAGACAGTACTGAGACAGTCTCAGGACAGACACTGACAGTACTGAGACAGTCTCAACAGTACTGAGACAGTCTCAATATAGACACTGACAGTAC